>NC_079477.1:3152972-3456003 GCF_026230105.1 Diorhabda sublineata | reverse complement strand
GTCTCCAATAATCCATTTCTGTGGCTTCAAGCATTTTGACTGTTTTTTCTTTTAGAGGCCAGACATCGCTACTATATGTTGTTATACTTTTTATTATGCTATTGTATATTCGATGTTTGTCTTCCTTGGTTATTTCTTTGTGCTATTGCTTCATCTAATCTTCCATCATTAGTGATGATCATGCCTAGGTATTTGTATTTTGTACAATGACTTATTTTTTGTTGTGTTTCTTCAAGTAATTAATTTTGTGGTTCTCCTCCAATACACATATATTCCGTTTTACTAAAATTTACTTCTAGACCCCATTTCCTGTATTCCTCTACTAGCTTTCTTGTCATATATTCTAAGTCTTCGTAGTCCTGTGCCAAGATTATTTGGTCATCTGCATCTGTATATAGTGTGGAATCGATTAGTGGAATGCCCATGTTCTTACATTTCCTTTTCCAGTGTGCTAGTGCGTGTTCCAGGTATATCTTGAAGAGTGTGGGCGACTGACAGCATCCTTGTTTTAACCCTTTATTGATGGAGAATCCTTTTGAGACCTTGTTTCCTATTTTTACTTGTGATTTACTGTTTTCATAAAGCTTTTGTACTGCTTTTATTAGGGCCGCATTTATATTTGTTCTCTCCAAGGCATCCCGTAGTTTTGTTTGCGGTACGCTGTCATATGCTTTTTTAAGGTCAACATACAAAAGGTGGAGTTCTTGATTTTTGGCGGTTTTCTTATCAATTATTTGCGAAATCGTAAATAAATGATCAATAGTCGACCTCCCCGCTCTGAAGCCAGCCTGTTCTTCTGCCTCCATGTTGCAATATTCCTGTTCGATTTTATTTTTTATGATTTTTCCATAAATTCTGGATATTGTACACAGCACTGTAAGTTTTTTTTATATATTTTTATATACGGTAGTTATATAAGATGTTTTCCACTCTTGGGGTAGCGCTTCGCCATTTATACACTTCTGGAAAAGCAGTTGCAGATGAGAAAAAAAGTTTTTCAGTACCATTTTTAATTAACTCTGGTGCTATTTGACCCGGGCCTGGAGATTTTCGATTCTTTAGTGACTGACAAACGTCTTTTACTTCTTTAATTGTAATTTTTTTTTGATTTTTGAACTCTTGTTTCTGTAAACAATTTAGAGAAGTACTCATCCCATTTTTCTAATGTTATTGGCGATATAAGATTATTTGATCTATCTTCTCGAAGAGATTTTAAGGTTTTCCAACTTTCTGTGTTTCTGCTGCCTCCTAGGTAGGTGTTTATTTGAGTGCAGGTCTTTTCCCATGTCTCGTTTTTCTTTTTTGTTATAGCTTTTCTTACTTTCGTCTGTGCTTCTTTAAAATTTCTTTTATCATTTTCATTTTTCGTGCATAGAAACTTGAAGAACTTTACTTTCTTATCGTTTATGAGATCCTCAATTTCCTTGTCCCACCAGTACGTTCTTGGTCTTCTAGTATACTATGTTTGTGTATGTTCCCAACTCCCAAATCCACCCATCTGGAAGGTTACTGGCTGAAAAGGAACAGCAATAGCTGTTGAAGAAGACTTTTAATGGCCAACACACCCTTTTAGAGGGAACATATGTTTTAGTGAGAATTTTAGATTTCGATTGTTCACAATTCACCAATATTTGGTCTCGTAGACAGGGATTGGTCTATAGACCAAAATCTCGTTGTACTTGCCAAGGAAACCGTTCGCCATAAAGAGACATTCTGAAAAAGATTATCATAAATTGTAATTATTTCTTGGAAATACTTACAGGAGATATTGAAACACAATCAAATATTTCTAATTGAACTTCATACTGTCGAACATGTACTCGAAATGTAGAAAAATTCTGCCTCAAAGTATTATAATGGAAGTATATTCTATCGATAAATTCGTTCCTTGTATGTACGGGTGTAGCATACACTAAGCTTTTAAGATATCCTCAAAAAAATGGGGATGGCCAACAACGTACTATACGAACACCAACTTCAAAGCAAAATGCAGTTGATGCTGATCCCACTACTAGCGAACGCTAAATGTCTCCACATAAACAACGAATTGATAATACATTTGTTGGAAAAGTACTGTTTACTGATGAAGCTGGTTTTACCCGAGACGATGGTCCTCACGGTACAATTCAAACAAGGAATCAACATTGATTTGATTGGGCTTTTAAGAACGTAGTTAACCAAGTCATAGATGACGAATACTAATCCTGCCTGATCCTTAAGCTATATATAAGGCTGTAAAATTAGAACACCTCTTTTTTCCATCCTCAAAAAGTAGTGGATTTTGGTGAAAAATGCACAATATTTAAGAAATAACTTATCTTGCTGTCCAAAAAGTTTTATTCGTTTTATCAGATCTGATATCCTTCAGACCAATCAGCCTCCACCTGAGGATCATTTCCAGATGAATGACACAACTACTATCTACTAGAACAGTAAAAATTCAAAGTAGGGTAAGACGCCATTTCTATTACTGCTAACAGGGGATGTCCAAAAAGGAGAGATGCATCTCAACTTGTGCTGATATTACGACATAGTCATCTACGCAAGAGGGAGCTCTATGACTCAAGGTCTAAACTACACAAGATGTTGGTGTCGATCGGTGGGACTAAATGTCAATCCGATTAAGACAATACCTTCACTAAGAAGATAAACAAGAAGCTACGAAAGCCTTTATAGTGTGTAGAAACTTCACAGGGAGGAATTGGTGTTGTAGCCCGCAGATCCTACTGAGATGTACTCGTGAGACCAATTATCTTATATTGGGCAGTAGCTTGGGGTATTAGAGTTAGTCTGAACACCACGAAAAACCAATTTTTTTATCACAATATTATCATTTTTCAACTTGATGACTTATTAATCTCTTTTATAAACATTAAGATGTCTGTCTTACGTGAACAGCATCAACATATAATTTCTACGTGTTTTAGTTTTTAGAATACTGAAATATTTTATGTAATTCACGATTATCCTTTTTTTGAATTTTCATATTTATTCACTGTTTCTCTTGAACCTTGTAAACGTTTGAAAATAATTAAGTTTGTGAGGTTAAGTCACCGATACAATTATTATTATAAAAGAAATATTTTATTCAAAACCGAGAATTGGAAGAATCGAAATCTTTTCTTTTATATATTTTATTTATAAGTTACTAAAAACTACCAGTTGGTTGTATTAGTCGTAACCCGCTGTTTGCATCCAATTATCCTTCGAAGAATCATCAACTCACATGGATGAAGCGTCTGATCTCCCATCGATATATTTGCTACTATATCATAACTTACACACCGTTTTATACTGAGAGTTATAAATTCACGGTCGATTTATTCCAATACACAAGTTTCTTGTAAGTAAAATATATTTATATACATTGTTTCCACTGTCAAACAAGAATTTTATACACAGTGTGATCTCCGGTTAAGTAATTAACACAAAGCTTTTATACAGGGGTTTTCTGAAAAGTTTTCAACATCGATTTGCAAACGTCACCATTAATCAATGTGAGTTCTAGAATCCAGAGCAGTCGCACTGGACTTATCGAGGGATTTTTGGCATGACAGTCTCGATCGATGTTAACGTGAATTGTATAAACTCAAAAAAATCTGTCTAAGCTTAAACAAAACTATATATTAAGCGCTGCATCTATCGCTACTTTTCGAACAACCCTCGTACTTGTTATATGTGTTATATATACGTCATAGTGTACAGTTGGACCAAATGATGTCGTCTACCATGGAGAGGCAGCGGGAGTAATTGAATATTTAGAAATAAATATATTAGAAAACTAGAAAAAATTTCCTTATTCATTAATTAGATTGATAACTCTAGTTTAACACCACATTTTGTTGAGTAAAATTCTACATTGATTAATACAATCCATGTGATCATCTCAAGAAATGAAAAAAAAATTAACGAGGACCTGGTTATTGTTATATCCGGAAGTAAAACAATAAGTAATTGCTTTCACCCTGTATAACAAAGAACAAGTGAAATTCTCATAGAAAATTCGAACAATAGGTAGCCTGCCACTACTTTCAGGTGTTTAAGTGATTTATAACCTGGGATATTATTATAATAGAAAAAAATATTATCTTTTTATTGTCTTATTGTCGATCTCATTGATATAAATAATAATTATGATTCCATTATAGGTAGTACCGTTTTCGCAGAAAAGCTTTCTAGGTTCAATGTCGAACGGTCTATCATTAGAAAAGGACGACAATGGAATTTTAATTAGTTGTATACATTTAAATTATATCGTAGAATACAGGATGTCACGTAAAGAATTGACTTAAATTGGTAGAATGGTAGATCTTCAGATAAATTAAGAAATAACAGAATTTTTCTCTAAGTTTGTTAACATTGACTCATATTTTTTGAGGTTATAATTTGTATTACGATATTTCAAATATTTTTGATTATATCCTATTTCTATGAATGGGATTGAGGTTATGATTCGTATTAAGATATTTCAAATATTTTTGATTATGTATATCCTATTTCTATTGATGGGACATCCTAAATAAATTTAATAATGAAATGCAATATGTAAATTGAAAAATAAGCTCTTCAAATATGCTAAAAAGATGAAAATGTGCTTTTTGGGAGAACTGCAGTTGTATAACTCATTTTTTTCTATTAATGATGATATGTTAAATGTATTTTATTGACTTTTGAATTATCTTCTTTAAAGAATGGTTGAAATACTGATAGATCTTCTTCAAAACTGCATGATAGTAAGTACAAGAGAGGATGAAATGATTAAGCTACTTATGGTAAATATTGAGGTTGAGGTGGTTCAATTTCTGATTCCAAATTGAATTTGGATTTATAAGAAGTACCTTCACTTATACTTTCTATATTAAAATTATAATTTATGAACTTAATGTTGTTTGAAATTCAAAATTTAAACTCCTATATACCTATATAACCTGTATGAAACAATGCTCTTAACATACCTTGTGGAAAAATAAAACATTTAAATAAAAATTACGAAATTACTTATAGTGTCCATCTGTACACACACAATCTGTTGAGTTGACACTATTTATGCTAAAGTTAGACCTTTTGGCTGATTGTTTTCACTAAAATAACTAGTTTAACTAAAAGAAATGTTTATTACATGAAATTCAAACTTCACTTAATCAAAATTCAATATAAAGTGGTGGTGATCTTGACCTATTGATGTCAGATGCCGCAAGGCTGAATCATTTTTATAGTTAAAGTTTAAAGCGCTAGATGGATCTGCCACCATAACTACATATCAAGTTGGCGAATTTGACACAAAACTGAATAATTTCATGTTTGTATACAGTTGATGATTCATTGTCGTTTTGTTGTTGTGCTCGTGTTTTTGTGTCCTTTTGATTATGTATAGTATTAGTTAATTTTTTAAAATGACTCTATAATTATTGTGTATTACATTATGAATCTACAAATTTTATTAGATGGTTGCCGGCTATAAACAATACTAAATTAGCTGCAAGGGATTTGTAATGAATTTCAAGTGATAAAATTAGGTTGAATTACTAAAATGTTACAACTTAATTGGTTATGTTTCTATGCAATTTTATAAATAATAAATACATGTTTTTTCAAGTTTTATTTTCACATTATTAATAAATAACAACACATTTTGTTCAGATTATTATTATAATTGAAGAATTATCATATTTCTTCCAAAATCCGATTTGTCTACATTTCGCTTGAGTAAGGACAAAAGTGCTCTCACAATAAATTTAATATTGTCCTCCTAACAAGATTACAACTAATAAATTTCCAAAGGTATTGTTTTTATAATAGTTTCCAAAATTTCATCTTCTGTAATACTATATCTTTTATATATAATATAAATTTGGAAGTTTATTAATTGTAAGGTAGCAGTATGAACTACCTCAAATAATTTATATCACGCGATATTAATGAAATCAATTTGCGAGTATTTTATTAAGGATGTCATATTTGTAGTGTTCAAACTCTCAGTCGACGTCAATTTGGTTAGAACACATAAAATTGTCGTGATCCATGATAGGTGTTCTGTGATCTTAATGAGACTTAAATGCATACCAGTAGAAAACTGTAGATATTCTTAATCTATTTCGGCCATTACTTACATCATTCATTCACCGATCAACAGATGGAGTAGCTATATTATATTTTATTTTCTGATTAGACCTTTATAGAAAGCATTTCAGTTTTTAATGCACTATGTATTTCCGGTAGTTTGTGTGAAGAGCAATTAACGGCTATATTCAAGTTTCCTTTCCTCTCAACAATTTATTCAACTTAACATTTTTCTGTGACATTCTCATAACCTCTATTTGTTTTATTTTAGTTTGACTATTTTTTAAACTGTTGACTTAGATATTCGTTTCATTTGTTACCCAAATTTTTTGAAAATTAAAAAGTATAGTCTTCAACGGAGTTTGTATTCCGAAATTTTCAATAAATTCTTTAGTATTAAATTCTGGAAAAAAGTTTTTGGGAATTAATTTAATTAGGACATTCCAAAATCAAAAGCATACTTTCTTTTAAGAATGTTTATGATAAATAAGAAATTACATACAAAAATTTGATTCAGAAAAATTTTATTTAAGTAAATAAATAGAAAACGCAAAAATTGACAGTATCTCAGCAGCAGCGTTGCCAAATTACTACAATGGTAACAAATTTCTTCAATTTTTATAGCATTTTCGTTGTGTAATATGTTTTGATATTTGAGTCAATTGTGGGTATGGGTTTTTTCATTTTTTTTCGTGAATAACGGTCTATAATATATTTCTACATCAGTTTAGTACCTGAAAAATGTAGAGCATGGCAACACTGTGATTCCTGTGAGAATCTAATACAATTTAATATCGTAAATCCGGACTTCTAAAATGCGGAATATCAGACTGCTCCGTTCGTAATGTAATTTTTAGCTTCTGTATTTGACACTAGATGGCGAAACAATACATAACGACAGCATGAAGAATACGTTTATAAAGTAATTAATCTCTTTATTATTATTTTATAAATGTGTTTTTGTGCAGTATTTAACGTAATTTTATTATATTTTATGCATACCTCTCCCTCTGTTTACATTATTATGTAATGCGATTACTCGTTAACACAATAGATGGCGCCACTATAAATGTATTCAAATGTTCGTATGTTGTACGTATAGATATATATACATATATAATTTACCTTTTGTCTTTTGCAAATGATCTAATTTAATTGATATTGAGCTTATTCATTTGTCATTACAAATGTGAAATAAAAATCAATAATTATTATAATAAATACCAGAATCTATGCTTGTTGTGTGGAAGTGATAGCCAAGGGTAGGCCCACACACCAACGACCTGAAGAGACCTTAAAATCTAACTTGAAACTTATTAGTCATTTTTCAAATGAGCTGAAATGAGTTGCTGGTTCTGAATCGAAAGGGGGGGAAGGTAAATACGTCAATTCATCTAATTTGAGTAAAATTAACTACTTTGTAGAATGAATTGAGTTCAAATTATATGAGATTTCATGCGAAAGGAATGCTACAATTGATTAGATTACCACGTACACCCGTTCCGTAACCTCTTTTTTGTTAAACAAAAGATAAATAAAGTATTTGTTCACAATTTGGTCATAGGTATTCAAAGAAGGTCAACAATAAATAACTTAATACATAAAAAAAAATTGAATAACCTTTCACGTTTAGTTTATTTTATTATGTTTGCATAGGTGATTTAGTTAGTCATTGCCACTTTTACGATTCAGTGGATAGTTTTACAACTATAGATATATAAAAGTTACTCAACTATATATGAATTAGTTCATATTATTAAACAGGTTAGGACAGAATCAAACGACATAAAATAAATTGTTTCTGATATTCAATTCAATGTATGCCCACAAAAACGCAAACTTAGTTGTTATTCCGTGGAAACAACATGGCGGATTTTCGGTGCCAGTGCCCTCGATGATTCGTAACAGAACTAATCTATTTCCGCGGTTTATTTGAATTGACAACACATAATGTTTATTCTACGTTAGTCATTTCCACCCGGTTCCGATTTCACAGTTTCCTGAATTCAAGTTAAAAAACATCTTAGAACTGGGTCACGTTTATTTACATACTGAAATGAAATATACAAATTTTTCTACCAAATAAAATGAAAAGTATAAAATGAGTACATTGACCTGAATTCTTTTAGGTGTTAAAATTCCTTAACAACTGTATATAAAGTACAGGGAACGCTAGCAGTTTTATGTTTTCAAATAAAACAAATTTTTGATTTTAAAAACAATTTTTAGGTCTAAAAATGTAAGATCAAATACTGCATTCTTTTTTATATAGTTTAAATAGTATGATTCTAAATAAGTATGAAAAAAATTAGTATCCTGTACCACCAATTTTGCAAAGACAAACCATATACACTGCAGAAGATTCGTATCATGTTTGTTTTGACATGTTTTTCAGGTTGACGATAACATCGCTTAATAATTCCAACAGACAAAAGCTGAGAAACGTGCTCGGTAAGCAAATGATGTTATTTATCATTAGAGGCGTACGTAGAATCCGGGAAACGGTGAAACGGTCTCTAAATAAATTCGATATTATACAAGATTAAGAATTAAAATTTTACAAACGTTTGTAGTGTTCTGGGCTTTGTTTCATCCACTTTGTTTTTTCACTATACCCCAAAAAGCAAAATCTAATTACGTCTGATGCTCTTACAATTACAAAGGAGCCCTGAGCTCCGGTTTTTTCGTGGAGGGGAAAATCTTGCGAGGATATTTGGGATTTTTCTCGTTAAAAACCTACTTCCTTTCTCAATAGAAAATATAACGAAACCACCAGATTTTATCGCTTCAACATACTGCTTGGATTTAATTTATTATCTTTATCACCATATCAAA
The DNA here is from genome assembly GCF_026230105.1 of Diorhabda sublineata. NCBI lineage: Eukaryota > Metazoa > Arthropoda > Insecta > Coleoptera > Chrysomelidae > Diorhabda > Diorhabda sublineata. The sequence continues at coordinate 3,447,108 of NC_079477.1, read as the reverse complement.
TAGGGTTTTCCAAATTTCTGGTTGCTCTAAGTTCCTTCTGCCATCTTTGATTTGCGAAAAAGGTATGCTCTGCAATATCTTCCACTTCAGGGCAGTGAAGAAAATAATGTCATTGTAAAACGGTGACGGGTCAGGTATTTATACATCAAAATAGCTATTTTGTTGCTAAATTGTCTTAATTTCAGGTCTCTTTTGATAAAAAATTAGATTTTACGCTATGTAAGACAACCTATTTCGGTGTCTACCATAATATGATTTGACATTGACAAGTGACATAATTATATTAATCAATAGATCGCCATATATCTATGTTCCGACTAAGGAAGACAGAATGGCAACGATTTCTCTATCCTCCGAGCTTTCAGCTCGGTTCTGCGCATTTTCAAGCATGCGTAGTAAAGATAAAGTATCTCGAACGAGAGAGAAACTGAATACTGTCGGCACCGTAACGTAGGGACGTTTTTTCCTATACAAACTATCCATATCTTTATAATCACAAAAAATAAGTTGTTATTTTGTTGTTGTTGTTATATTAGACTCAAATTATTTCTATTATGATAACTTTCTCGTTCGGGAAGCATACCTGGAAATTACCTTTTTCTTATAATTTATCCCGTTTCAAGAATTTTTTATTTTATCTGATTAAATGTATGTCTACACATCCTTGGGAGATATTGGTGCGGTGTACAAATTTAAGAATTGGAAATCTTTCTTAAACTCGTCTGCTCGAAATGATGCATGCACTGTGCAGATTCATAGTTCTCTGGATTTATTTCTTCAAGACATGAAATCCGGACAATTATCTGAATATCAATTCCGCCAGATGACTAGTAAATCGTCGGTGCTCCGAGATTTCTGGGCTTTCCCTGTAACCTGGTGAACCGGTTCAGCAAATTGGCCGACGATAGGGAATAATGCAGCCGTGTTTGTAGCCCCCTCGTCCTATTAACCGCTTCTTATCAAATAATGAACAAAAATATCAAAAAACAAAACAAAATTCAAAATATATCCCTAAACCCGGAAGGAACCGTTTGTTTTTTAGCCTGGAAATTACTTTTCTTCTTCTTCGCGACACGTTTGGTGGTCCGTTTTTTTATTTTTTCATCCTGAAGCAGCGCAATCACAAAACTATCACCAACTGCAGAGGAGCGGCTCCTACATCAGGGCCAACTCCAACGAACATTCCTCTCTATAGAAACTTCGTCAGAAACTTCGTCCTAGACCTGTCGATTTGGAAGAGACGTTAACTCAAAAATTATTTAGCAAAAACGGATGTTAGCTCCGCACAAAAAATGTACAAAGTGTTCGAGATGTTTATCCGAATGTGGACATTATTCTTCGAATTTTTTTGATTATTCCATCTACAAACTGTTAAGAAGAAAGATCTTTTTCCATTATTGAAATAATAAAAACTTATTCAAGCGCATGCATGGGTCAAGATCGACTTAATGGACTATTGAAGCTCAACTAGCCGAAGAAATTAATTATGACTATATAATCGACGTTTTCGCGAGCCAGGAAAGAGAAATTATCAAATTTATTAATAATAAAACAAATATTTACTATTTATTTGTCTATGGTTTATTTAATAACTTATTCATCTTTAATGTTTATTATTTAAACTTAAAAATTATATTACAATAAAATAAAGTTGTTTTGAAATAAAAATTAACGAAATTAACACCGGAATCGATGTTTCCATTGATAATTATGTATATTTAAAAAACTTTTTAAATTCTCTAACAAAAAAAATAACACCTTTAATAAATAACAAATGTTCCTGGCTCTATTATTTACATTTGAAATAATTTGAAGGATTGGAAATCCTTGCGTTGTATAAATAATGTTAGGAACGTCTATGTAAACAGCATAAAAATTAAACGAATTCGGCTAAGGATTCTTCAAGGTTAAATTTATGTCAACCATTTGTGTGTGTGTGTGTGTATTATCATGAATCATGATAATACACACACACATCCTACGTCAATAAACGAAAATATTCATGTAAGAATTCGCAAGAATATAATTCGACTTCGCAGTTACACACCAAAATATTTTTATTAAATACAGAGTGGCGAAGAATAACTGTCTTTACAGAACATAAACTAGTTTATATATCGAAGAAAAATAGTAAACCAAAACAATGATCAGTGCGTGATCAGCACATGAACATTTCGGGCGAAACGCGGTTATTGGTCCAAATTTGTGGGACCATAATAAACCACAAGAAGCCGTGGTATCAGGTGTAGTACAGAGACGGCATCGTATTATTTCTTAAACATGTCTGATACGGAGACTAATGTGAAGTTATTGACATTAGCTAAGCTCCACACAAGAGAACTAAAAACTTTCATTATAAAGCCAGCGAAAAAGAAATGATTGAATGACAAGACTGATGATGACGATATTTCTAAAACGGCAAATTTTTCGGGAATATCTTCTTCAAGGAAAAGGTTAAAACCAAAATTAGAAATAGAGACATTGTCATTGATGTGCAAGAAGTCATTGTCAGCTATATTATGAGCGGTTTCTTATTGGGAACGTGGCAATAAAACACCAAAGTGGACTAACTTTAATATTTCGAATATTTATGTGGTCATCGTCTGGGACTGAAATTATGATCAAATACAATATAAGAAATTTGTATAAAAATAATAAAATTTCTACTTACAATAATTAATTAAGATTTTTGGTGGTTTTGAATCGTATTCTTGTAAAAAATTTTTAAATTCATAGGATTCAAAATTCAATATTCAAATTGACGTTGTAAGAAATATTGATTCTGGTTACTATAGGAATTTTTAGGTTAGGTTAATTTATGGATAACATTAACCAATCAATATTGAACATCATTTTATTATAATTTTATTATTTTTATACATATTTCTTATATTGTATTTGACCATAATTTCAGTCCCAGAAAGCTCGGAAAATATATTAAAGTTAGTCCACTTTGGTGTTTCATTGCCACGTTTCCAATAAGAAACCGCTTATTTTATATTTATATACAGATTTTTAAATGGATGTGTTCCATATTTTTCACCTATTACAAACTTCACGTTTACATTGTCTTTTTTTGTAATAATCATTATTTATAATTTGTATTATTAATCAGCCGTATGAAACTGCAAATTATTTCTTAAGTGCGGAGTGCGGTCCTGCTCGGCTTTGGCGATTTCAGCCCTGATCACGTATTCTATGCGTGACTCTGTTTTGGTTTACTATTTTTCTTCAATAAATAGACTTTAATTATATATATATATATATATATATATATATATATATATATATATATATATATATATATATATATATATATTACTTCCAGCCAGCTCTATTTAATTTGGATCAATTTTTTCCTCATAGATAATTTCCAAAACATCATTTTTTGGTGGATTCATTGCTGCTATATGCCTCCCACATTACGATCAAGTCTTCTTCTTCTCCTGAACCACTTTTGGAATATCAAACACAGTAGGTATATCGATGTACAACAGATTGTCAGAGGGTAGTTTTTTGCGACGACCCCTACAAAGCTTCTTTTTGGTAAAAAACTCTAGGATTTTTTTTAATTCAAAACAACACGTGCTTCTATACGGTCTAAGTTAATTTTTAGGTATAATCATCTTGTGTTGCTTTGAATTAAAAAGAGAGAAAATATTTAATTTTTAACCACCACCCTTTTGGACACCTAACTTAACCAGGTATATAGAGTCAGCAAAATGGGCAAAATAATGAACTGTGATTCCAAATGTACAGATTTATATCCACTTGATTTTTTCTTAGTGGCTATTTGAATTCTATAGAACTCTATAGACTAACATCATAAATTTAGAAATATATCTAGTTACAATAAAGTATAAATAATAATATGTGATATCTCAAAAAATGAGATCGTTATATAGTAAAAAAAATATACAAAAATTTTCATAAAAGTCTTAATTTAGCCATATATTCGTTGTTCCACTCTGTATACTGAAATTTGCAGGTAAATTATAACTTTTATTGACAACTGGATTCACCGGTACGTATTAAAATGTGTGAATCAAAACAAAAAATAAACAAATTTGTTTTCATAGTTTTATTTTTTTCAAGTTTGAGTTCAGTACCTTGTATAGAATAAACAAGATGGCGGTAGAAAGACAACGATCCTCAAAAACACATGTACTGAAATCACTGTACGTTAGATATTACGTTACAGTCGTCTACTACATGGTTATTAACCTGCAATTTTCTCTACTTAATATGGTTTTATATTTATAGATGACGTACAACAAAAAAATATAAATATAACTCTATTTTCTTCTATAGTAATAATAGAACTCCCCTTGTATGTGTTGAAATAATTGGTTCATTGAAATCAGTGTTACAAATCATTTGATTCCTGTAATTTGATATTGAATCATGGCGTTGCCTTATTTGTAATATGATTTTTTATAATTATTTTGAATGGAGGTATTAGAATGTTTTCATTTATTCGAACATCACGTCTAGAAGCCACGCCTTCTAACTAATCAGAAGTATTTTCAACTAATGCAAAGTTTATTAAAAAATTAATTGAATGTAAAAATTAACCTGTTATTGTCTACACCCACACAATAATGTTAAGTCACTGAAAAGCGTTAAAAGTTTTTCTTTATAGTCTAGTGAACAATACCGAAAGTCACATAAATTAAAAAAAAATTCTAACCTTAATTGGCAAATGAAACTTGAAATAAATCTTATGATACGGCTATTTCATCTTTATTACACAAGGTTTTTAAAGTGTCCAAACTTTTTATGTTTTGGACAGTATATGATTATAAAGTAAATTCATGAACAATCACTAAAAGTTACTTTGTAATATCCAAAATCCAAAAATATTTTTTTCATCTGTAGCCAGGAAGTCAGTAAAGAGAGAGAGAGAGAAATGCGTCATTGTCAGAAACAGGTTTACAATTTGTAGATAAAAGCTTTTATAAAACTAAGAAACAAACATACAAATAAATAAATAAAGACACAAACAAAATAAAATCTAATTATAAAGTATACACCAGAAAACTATAATGAATATTATATAAAATATTTATTGTAATTTTAAACTTGACATTTTCTAACCTAAAACAAACTTAGAAGTTACTTTGCGTAATTTTAGAAGATATCGGGGTGAATCGTAATGTTAAAAATCAATCTGAATTAATGGCAAATTGAAGTTCAAACGCCGATATTAAGAATATTCTCTTATGTATAAAAAATTAAGTTTTATAACTACTTATTCCGTTGAAGACTTTACTATAATTAAAGTTTCAACTTATTCGAAGATGTTATTTTTTTCAGATGAGCATACGACGTGGGTGATGATTTAAATTAAGAATGACGGAAGTTGCCATGAGTTTGATTCCATCCGGGAATCGGGTAACTGCAGTTCGTCATTACGAAGCTGCACCTCCGCTAGGATACGAATTAGTAAGAAATTCACTTTGTTAATATTTATAAAGAAAATTTATTTAATAAAAAATATTTTCAATGTGATTAACTTATCAAAACTAATCATAGTGTCATATTATTTTCATTTTAAAATTAATAACTTTGTATTGTTCACATATGCTTCCTAGTTTCATTGAACTCCAGTTCAACATATCAATAGACGTCGTTATTATTGTTATAAGGTATTTTAAGACGCAATATGATACATCTCTTTTTCGAATTAGTTATACTTATAGCGTTCACTACTTTTAGACAACCAAACATACATTCGTGCTTCTCTGATTATCTAATGTCAATGAGCGCGTACCAACAAGATTAAATCTTTGATATGTTTTGACTCTTCATTTGGGTCTGTCTTGAAAACGAATATGTCTGTTGCTTCTAGAATTCTCGGTGTATCAAATAAAGAATTATTTTATGCTTCATATACTTACTATAATGATATTCATTCTTATTAAATGGTTCATGCACCAAAACTAAATATCAAAGTGTTATTCTTTATATGGTAAATTGAAATTCTTAAGGCCGCTTTACATGATGCAATACAACGTTTACATCAACCCAACCTAACCATTTTTTATATAAACTTTTTGTTTAATTTCCTAGTTTCATTGCACAAAAGTTTTTTATCAGATCAACACATCAATAGACATCGTATAAAAATTAAATATTTTAAGACGTAATATGATACATCTCATCTTCGAATTAGTTATACTTATAGCGTTCACTACTTTTAGACAACCAAACATACATTCGTGCTTCTCTGATTATCTAATGTCAATGAGCGCGTACCAACAAGATTAAATCTTTGATATGTTTTGACTCTTCATTTGGGTCTGTCTTGAAAACGAATATGTCTGTTGCTTCTAGAATTCTCGGTGTATCAAATAAAGAATTATTTTATGCTTCATATACTTACTATAATGATATTCATTCTTATTAAATGGTTCATGCACCAAAACTAAATATCAAAGTGTTATTCTTTATATGGTAAATTCAAAATCTTAAGGCCGCTTTACATGATGCAATACAACGTTTGCATCAACCCAACCTAACCATTTTTTATATAAACTTTTTGTTTAATTTCCTAATTTCATTGCACAAAAGTTTTTTATCAGATCAACACATCAATAGACATCGTATAAAAATTAAATATTTTAAGACGTAATATGATACATCTCATCTTCGAATTAGTTATACTTATAGCGTTCACTACTTTTAGACAACCAAACATACATTCGTGCTTCTCTGATTATCTAATGTCAATGAGCGCGTACCAACAAGATTAAATCTTTGATATGTTTTGACTCTTCATTTACGTCTGTCTTGAAAACGAATATGTCTGTTGCTTCTAGAATTCTCGCTGTATCAAATAAAGAATTATTTTATGCTTCATATACTTACTATAATGATATTTATTCTTATTAAATGGTTCATGCACCAAAACTAAATATCAAAGTGTTATTTTTTATATGGTAAATTGAAATTCTTAAGGCCGCTTTACATGATGCAATACAACGTTTGCATCAACCCAACCTAACCATTTTTTATATAAACTTTTTGTTTAATTTCCTAGTTTCATTGCACAAAAGTTTTTTATCAGATCAACACATCAATAGACATCGTATAAAAATTAAATATTTTAAGACGTAATATGATACATCTCATCTTCGAATTAGTTATACTTATAGCGTTCACTACTTTTAGACAACCAAACATACATTTCTACTGCTTTGGTTATCTAATGTCAACAAGATTAAATCTTTCATGCACCAAAACTAAATCTCTAAGTGTTATTTTTTATAGTGGTATTTCTTACAAAATGTTGACTTTCCATGTCTGTAGTCTAATAAGAATTTATTTGTCGCAAAGTGAATTTTTTTATTGCAGGATTTTAAATCAAAAACTCCCTGTAGGTAAAATTGTGAATAAAGTTATTTATAATGTCTTTAATCTCGTTATAAATAGGAATTTAAAATATGGATACTAAGCATTAATACGACTATCATTCTAAGCATTGTTACGTTGTGTGGTAACTACACTGGAATCCTTAAGTACTATTTGGAGTAAAAATTGTGGAACGGGAACGCAGTAGGCGTGGCAACTGAGGAATGCTGAGGCGTCGACCCAAACCTACTTTCGGTTTCTATAAATGTTAGTATTATTCCATGGAAGTGTAATTTGTAAATGCATATATTAAAATATATTATACATAGGCGGTTTGTTAAATATATTGATAAACTATAAAAGAAAATTGAAGAATGGTTTCTACCTCAGGCTGTCGTGACAAACAGTATTTATATTTATACTTAACATGTAACTTTTCAAAATTATCTAATCCATAGACTTGACGCCTTTGTTATAATTATTTACCATTACTGAATTAGTTTATGTAAATGTTTTTTAGTCATAAATAATCATATTTTTTAATAATTTTTCAATTCATTTTGTTCATTTTTTCAATGTATTTAAGAAAAAAATTAGACCTGAGATTGAAAACAAAAAATTTAATAATTTTTTGGTCAATAGAAAATCCATAAGTTCCCTAATTTTTCCGAAGGATGTCATTTTTTGCAAAAGTATACTGAAAAATGAAAATTTGAAAAATAAAATAAGGGAATATCAATTCAAACAATTTTTATGAATTATTTTAGGTTAGGTTGTTAATAGAAACTCCACGAATTCCCGATTTTCACCCGAAAACTGTAGTTAGAAAATGTTTCCAAGGAAAGTCGATTTTTCTTGGAAAAGTATACGCAAAAAGAAAAAATTTGAAAGAAAAAACAAAAAGATATAATAATTCAAACAATTTTTATGAATTTTTGAATTATTTTAGGTTAGGTTGTCAATAGAAAATCAAGGAATTCTCGATTTTCTCCCGAAAACTGTGGTTAGGAAATGTTTCCAAAGGAAGTCGATTTTTCTTGGAAAAGTATACGCAAAAATGAAAAATTTGAAAGAAAAAACAAAAAGATATAATAATTCAAACAATTTTATGAATTATTTTAGGTTATGTTGTCGCTAGAAAATCAAGAAGCTCCCTGATTTATCCCCAAAAACTGTATTTAAAATTAAAAATGAAAATTTAAAAAATAAAATAAGGGAATATCAATTCAAACAATTTTTATGAATTATTTTAGGTTAGGTTGTTAATAGAAACTCCACGAATTCCCGATTTTCACCCGAAAACTGTAGTTAGAAAATGCTTCCAAGGAAAGTCGATTTTTCTTGGAAAAGTATACGCAAAAAGAAAAAATTTGAAAGAAAAAACATAAAGATATAATAATTCAAACAATTTTATGAATTATTTTAGGTTATGTTGTCACTAAAGAATCCAGAAGTTCCCTGATTTATCTCCAAAAACTGTAGTTAGAAAATTTTTCCAAAGGAAGTCGATATTATGTTTGAAAACGAAAAATTTAACACTTTTTTGGCCAATACAAGCGTGTTCGTTTTTGTATTGCTAGAATTGTTAACGTTGTTTTTTTTTTCTCTCCCCATAAAACATGTTATGGGCCCAGGTGACTGGCGTGCATGAAAAAGAAACCGAAAGTCAAAATAATGGCAAATAATTATGTTGCAAGTATTCCAAAATTATTAAAAGAGAAAACTACAATGAGTGGACATTTTTCGCGGACAATATTATAGTTATTGACAATATGTCCATGATTGCATAGATCGGACTGAGACGGATCTAACGAAGATAGCTAAAGCAAGAGCGAAGCTTATTTTGACGATTGATACTTCGTTATATACGCACATTCAAGATATTGAAACAGCCAAAGACCCGTGGGACAAACTCAAAGAGTCGTTTGTTGATTCTTCGTTAGGTTAGGTTAGGTTAGGTTAGGTTAGGTTAGTATTGATAATTCTGGATTCACTGTGTCTCAATGGGCTCTTAGGTGAACGAACTCGTTGAAACAGCTCAAAAATTGAAAAGAACAAGGTTTCACATAAATGACGAGTGGATTGGATCTCTGTTGCTTGCAGGATTGCCTAAAAAATTGAACCTATGGTAATGACGTAGAATCGCCATAACCACTGACGCCATTAAGACGAAACTTTCGTCAGAAAATCAGTCTCTCTCTCTCGAGTACTGTAGCTGAGTATATAGCTCTCTCGGAGGCTGGTAAAGAAGCCATTTTTTAAATGGAGTTTTCTGTAAGATCTCTCTAATCTAACTTTGTAAGTTATGTGCCAACACAGAATAATTTTGTAAAATCTTTAGGTTTATTTGAGTTGCTTTAATTATTGATAAGCGGAGCTATTATTATTGTATCAAAATAATTAAAAGGGCAGTGATAGTAGCGCCCTCTATGTGTCGATTACCGAAATAGTTTAGTCTAACCTTAGTTTATTTCTTTTACAGTGAATACACAGTGAATTTGATCGTGTTAGAAGTTAGGAACAAAAATTTCTTTAAAAAAAATGAAATTCTGGTTAATTTCATTATTTTTATGTTACCAAAATGAATTGTTGTGAATTTTTTGTAATTATTCGCTGATAAGGGGTGAAAATAATTGTTTTCTTCCGAAGTTTTATAAAAACAAAGTTGTAAACAAAGTTTTTCTAAGCGACCATTTTTCCAGAATTGATTATATACGTTTTATCCACTTTTTTCATCCCTAATCAGTAAATGATTTTAATTTTATCAAAAATTCGTATTTGATGACTTATTTTCATGGACTAATAGTTACTTTACCGGGTAAATAGTAATGGTAGAAATGGAACTAATGGCAAATTGGAGGTCAAACAGCGATAATTTGACAATAATTGTATATTTGAAAGACAATCGCAATTGCGTCCTCAAATAGTAAGATACGAAAGGTCGTTAACCAGAATGTACCACTGTAACGAGAGGTAATAGGTTATTCTTCTTTTTTATGGTAATTTGGCCTTTACCTATATAACTCAACATCGATATTTTTTCAATTGTGCCAGGGAAGTCTGTTTGTTAGCATAAACAGGTGTTAAATCGGGACTTATGTCACCTCCAGGAGAGGTGACATAACCTAATCATATTCTTTGGTTATAAACCTTTCAGTTTAGTAGTTTTTACTCGAAGAAGTCGTCCAACATCTGCACATAACGCTCTGAATTCACTGTAACTGTGCGTCCCCTTTCATCATAGTCTCAAATCGAAATAAAATACGTAATACAGCTAATAATCCATCCGCTAAAACTTATTTTCGAGAATTTATTTTAGAACTCGAACGAATTCTCTAAATTGTCTTCTATCGGATGCATTGAAGTAGTAGTTTGAATTTTATAGTAAAACTAAATTAACTGGAACTATATCAGAGGGATGAAATACACTGGCGAGCAAATAATTGCGCATAATTCAGAAATTACGAATATTAGCGTCAATATTGTTAAGGATTAGTAGGCGTTAAGCAATAATTGACAGCTGTCATTAGCTGTCATTCGATGTATTAGAGTACGACTTTGATGAAAAATGCGCCTTTCGCATTTCCCTTGCCTGTTTTCCAGTTTACTGTTGATTCTTTTTGTAAAACCTAACGATTGGAAAGTGTAGTGATTTAACAGGTCCATAATGCCTTTAGATCCGATTGTTGTGGCAAGAATTGTTGCGCTGTTACAAGATGGTCGGGGGCAACGTGAAACTGCAAGAATTGTTGGTGCTAGTCTTTGTGGTGTGCAAAGGGTGTACCAGACTGGCCTGATCACTAGAAGACTAGGATCTGGGCGAAAAAAAGTTACCACTCAACGAGATGACCGTTTTTGGTGTCCACAAGTTGGCGGAATCGGACAGCTACTGCGGTTTCACTGCGAAATCGGTTGGAAGAAGTCAGAAATGTCAACGTTGGTGAATGGACCGTTAAAAGAAGACTTCAAGCTGCAGGATTGTCATGCAGGAGAATGGCTTTAGGTTCCCCGTTGCATCGCCAGCATCGGATTGCAAGATTGACATTTGTCAGAGATTACGTTCGCTGGAATGATGATGACTGGAGCTGGATATTGGATATGGAAGATGGATATGCTGAAGTTTGCATTGAGGGTCTTCCATTTGGCGGTGGGTTAGTTATGGTTTGGGCGGCAATCACTGCACAAGCTCGTACAGAGTTGATTTTAATAAAAAATGGCTCCCTAACCTCCCATAGGTACGTTACGGAGGTGCTAGAAGACCACGGTATGCCTTTTATGGTAACTATGGGGGAAAGAGGCATTTTTATGCAAGATAATGCGAGACCACATACAGCCAGAATTGTGAGGTAGTATCTGGATGAGGTTGAAATTAGGCGGTTTAACTGGCCAGCCCGAAATCCAGACATGAATCCCATAAAACATGTCTAGGACGAGTTGAGACGACTGATCCGCAGACCACACCAGCACCAAGAACTACTCAGGAACTGAGAAAATATTGCTGTTGCAGAAATGGGATAACATCGACCAGAATGTGACTTAATTCAAAGTAAACCGCGCCGACCGATTTGATTTCAATTGTCAAATGATTGCGCATTTTTTTGCATTGTAAAATATTGAGCCGATAACTAATTCTGAACTTGGATTAGGTAGGTAAAGGTAGTTCTCCGCATTCCTAAGTGGATAGTCGTACAACGACCTTTCTGAAACTGGAGAAACGTGCTTCCGAATTAGGCAAACGGATTCAAAGATCAATAAGGAAGGAAGAGTCAGAATTTTTAATCTTTCAGAGAAGTCCCTGCTGTTTAGTCCGAGTGAATATCTAACAGATCTCTTTTGTAGTTTGAAGATTCGCTCAAATTGAATCGCACCACGCATACCCCTGAAAGGAAGGGCATATCGGAGATGCGACTCAATAAGGGCATAATAAACTGTTAAGGAAATGGATAAGTTTAGTTCTTTGGAAACTGATTTAAGCGTAAAGCAGGAGGAACTTAATTTTTTAGATAAGGCGGCAATTGTCCACAACAAAACTAAACTATACTGTTAAGAATACACACCTTGGACCTCCCACAATTAAAATAAAACAAAAATTCTAACCTTTATTGGCAAATAGTTATTTATTGAAAAGATCTTTTAATAAGGTTATATAATCTTTAATACATGGAGCTTATGGTATTTCCAAACCTTTTTTCTGTACAGCTTATGGTTATAAAAGATCAAGGAAAGGCCGAAAATTTGTATCAGGTCAGGTACATTTATGAAAATTTTCCACAATTCGTAAAATAACAACATATCTTCCGACACTTATAAAACCAATAAACAACAGAATCACGATATATTACGTGTTGTTGTGGGAGGTTCTATTTTTAGGATTTATTCTATTGAATTGCAACTGGGACGGGAATCATTAACAGGTGGAGCAATTTCGATTATGCAATTGGCTATTGTGCACCGTTATAGTACGGTTCTTTTCGATTTACTTTACAACAAAACAAAAATGTTCGCTTTATGTATAATACTAGCTAAAAAACCCGGCTGCGTCCGGGAGTTGATATGAGATGACGTGGTAGAGTCGAAATAAAAAAATAAACTATGACGTAAAAAGTAAAAAAAAAAAAGTTTATTGTAAACGTTTTCTCATTATTTACAATACTTGTTTATAAACAACATTTTTCATTTTATTGTCCGGAGTATATATACATAAATTTCTGGTCATTATCGTCCGCCATAATAAAAGGTTCTATAGCGGTAGTAAAAGCGCGAAATTTAAAAACCTAAATTTTTTAATGTTTTGTGAACTAATTTGGATAACTAAAATTATGTCGCTTTAACTCCAAAATATACGTTAAATAATGACGTATAAATACACAAAATTTAACAACTTTATTATAGTAATAAATGAAATTTAAGATTTTATTGAAATTGGAATTTTAAATTTCGCGCCACTACTACACATGTTGCAATGGCTCACAACTATGGAGACTATACACTATGACTATTGGAGTGTATAGTCTCCATAGTTGTCTTGAACGAAGTTCAAATATTCGATAACAGATGGCGCCACTGGACTTAATTTCCAAGTTGAAGGGTCGGAAAGTCCCTTAAAACATGCCCTTTAGATTAAAACGGGAACTTTCTTGTTCGAGGAGGGATAAAGGGCTATCACACCACATAAGTCCCTTTATCGTGTCGGGACTCCTTTTTAAGTTTTATCGGCACGCACATTTTATCGACTTAGTTTTATTATATATATATAGATATAAATTTGGGGTCTGGGTTTCAAAGAATCTATTGTGTCCTTTTTTCTTGCCGCGTTTCGTCCTCTGTGCAACAAAATCTACACGCCGCATTATCTACCGAGTCCAGCGTCTTCAGGTGTCAGTTGGGGCTACAGTGCCTCGATAGGACTTCTGGTAGTAGTTCCTACTTTGGTGGATACATTCAGCAGATCTTCTTTGGTTATGGTTTCTCCGGAGAGACTTTGACTGTCTCAGCCCCTGTAGGTTGTCCCAATAATTGTTATGAAGGAGCTGTGCAACAAAATCTACACGCCGCATTATCTACCGAGTCCAGCGTCTTCAGGTGTCAGTTGGGGCTACAGTGCCTCGATAGGACTTCTGGTAGTAGTTCCTACTTTGGTGGATACATTCAGCAGATCTTCTTTGGTTATGGTTTCTCCGGAGAGACTTTGACTGTCTCAGCCCCTGTAGGTTGTCCCAATAATTGTTATGAAGGAGCTTATAAGCTTTTTCCATGGTAGGGTAATTTTATTTTTCTTGTTTAGCTCGCTCAATTCCTCTCTAGATTGAACTGAACACATATTTCAATTGCATAGATTTCTGCTTGAAAAATGCTTGGCGCGAGGCTCGGGCTTTCCGAGTGTTTGATTCTGGGCACGTACAATCCTGTCTGCTGCTTCAAATAATACTTAATTCCCACCACTTTATTCCATATAGCTGCTATTTATTTTTTGAATTAAAATGAATGAACTGGTTGAATTTTCCCAAAGTTTGTTTATGTCAAAATCTTACTTTATTAAGGAACATATTGGTCACCAAATTTGAAAAAAAAATTAAAAGCATTCTCGATTTTTGGCAAATTTTTGATTTAAAATTTTGAACGTCCTATAACTCAGCAACTAGGCCCCGTAATGGTTCGTATTCCTATATCAAAATGAATTATTTATTGAGATCTCTCTGTGGTTGAGTGTTATAGATCGAATATAGAAACACCCTGTATATTATTCACACTTCATCTTTATCTGTAGATGCTGTTTTGTGTTGGTTTCCGTTGCTGGAAAAAAAGCGATGAAACCATCTCGTGAATTAAGAAATCTGGTTAAATATAAACCAAAATGGTAGTCGATGGAACAATGCGTTAAAAATTTTTAAAATAAAATTATATTTGTGCTGAAATGTAATTTGTTTAATCCCAAAAAATGTCTTTTCTTGTTTCAAAATGTCTTTAAAAACCGTTATTTGTCGTTAAAGAGTCTATTTTCGAGTTAAATTTAGTTAAAACTTTTAATAATTAATTAATCCCGAAGATGGCGCTACTTATAAAATTATTTTGTATATTTAACGAAGTAGTACGAACTAACTTACTAATTTTAAGGGTTAGTACGTTTAATTTTTATTTTATATTAACAAAGTATCAACCATAGGAAAAATTTTGGTTCTTAATATAAAGGAACCTAATTTTTCTTAATTAAAAACAGTTTAAATAAGTTTTGCTAGATGGCGTTAGCTAAGCATTTTGCATAAAAGCTTGACTGAAGAGTACTTAAGTAAGTGTGTTATAATTGTACGTTAACACTGGAACAACATGTGGCAATTTGTAACAATTTGTTGTTACAATAAGCTGCAAAATGTTCAAATTTATTAAACATTGATATAGAACAAACTGTCCTCACTAGTGCAACAATGTCAATGAATGTTTGCACTTGTCGAATCTCTAATTCAGTTGAGTACAACATTCTTGTCTACACTGCTGTAGTTTTTGTGACATGATGGAGGAAGACTTAAATGCTACCGCGTATTTATTAATTTTGTGTGGTGATTCACGAAAACGTAAATGTTGGATTCGTCCAAGTTTGAAGAATATGGTGAACGGCTTCGCTTTAATTGCATGGGCGGACTTTGTTTTTGTCTCGTAGAAATACTAATGCATCGTAGGCAAACCATTTGGAATGAAAGTGAGCGCCCGCATGCTCCAGATTTTTTTATGCTGCGATATTTTTTTCGCTCTCCATAAAACTGAGCCACTTCTTTTTTCCTCTACCTGAAATAGGCACCCTACAGCTAAACAAATTTCATTCCATGCATCAATTTTTAATTCTCTGCATTTATATTTAACATTTTTGGGATTCCAAATACATGGATGTTGTCTATAATTGTCAATTTAAACAATTCTCCGAAGTCCACTTAAACGCCATCACGCGGCAGTCTGTCTAAAGACCTAGTCACTCAACTCGCAACAAGTTGGGTTTTTATAGCTAATTTTTGAGTTTTTATAGCGAATTTTTGGGTTCTTATAGCTAATTTCGGGGGTTTTTCCCACTTTTTTTAGGTTTTTATAGCTAATTTTTGGGTTTTTTGTCCAGACGCCAAACAAATCACGATTCTATAGATACTAGCGCCCCCTGCCGGCCAGACGCCAAACTAAATACGATTCTATAGACACTAGCGCTTCCCACCGGCCAAAAGCCATATTAAACACGATTCTATAGGCACTAGCGCTTCCTGCGAGCCAAACGCCAAACTAAACACGGTTCTATAGACACTAGCGCCCCCTCTATTCTATAGACGTAACAAGTTTTTGTTGTATTATATTGGAAAATGTTGCTCCAGTGTGGACGCGCCTTAATGGCCGTTGTTTACTTGTACTTTACAACTTTAACTGTACAATTGTTGCCTTAGTAGTCGGCCCTTGGTCTGTAGGTAATAATAACAAATAAATAAATAAACGGTTGTCATTATTGTGTAATAAATCTTCTCTTTTAAATATTAAAAGGCTAATGACCGATATTAAATCGAAATGCCAAGAATATTATCGATTTAAAAAGCAATTACAATCAAAGAGTGCCAAATTCGAGTTTATTGGTATCTGAACCGTACTAAAATGTTATAATAATATAATAGTACTTCCCGCGGTAAACAGTTTAGTTCCTACCATTCTCTACTCCCCCGCCACCCCTCAATGTCCGACATGCAATTCTCAATGGCACAGTGGGTTCTAGTCTAGAAATAGTTTAATACTACTAATACCAAACTAGATAAAAATGCATATGTGACCGAGGTAGACGGTGCGTGTGTCTAGTTTATGTGACATAATATTAAATTCGTGAAAGTGACATTTCAGTGCCCTCGGACATCTTATTATAATCTTTTATTGTGATTATAGCGATTTCTCGATGTAGAAGTATGTGGGAAAAAGTTTTATTTATTTTTTTTTAATATAAATATTTTATTTTTAAAAATAGTAGCGGCTCGTAACTTTAAGAAAACGTTGTGCCAATAATTTAATAAGAATCGAAACGAGCTATCTTTTGAAAATGTCTGGAAACTGGATTGCAAAAAACTCATTATTAAACTAATTCGTAGGCTTCAAGGCAAAATTTTTTAATATGACCACATAATTATTATAGTGACATGAAAATTATTAACGCATCTAAATGTTCTTGATTTTAGGTTACTTCTGTTTTAAAATTAGTTTTATTTTAAATAATTTTTGGAAGATAAAATTTGACGTTTGACGTTTGACACATTTAGAAGCATTAATATATTAAAATGTCTAAGAAATAAGAAATTAAATAAATGATATAATAATGATAACACAATAAGATGACGTAAAATAAAATTGAGGGAGAAATTACATAATTTAATAAATAAAATCCCACCCATTCAATAGGCGAAGTTTTAAAACAGCCCGGTTAGGTTAGGTATAAATATGTTTGGTCGGTATTCCAAACTCAAATTATTCTAATGGGTGTATGCGATTTTAAAATAGACGACGCTGAATTAATTGAACATGTACAGGTTTGTACAGGTTTCCCAGGCGCTGCACAACCAAGTTGAAACAAAAATTATGAATCAAGGACAGCCAAAGAATAGGAGTTGAGTTTTATTGGAGCGGTACTTTGCTTTCCAAGTTTTTTCTAAGCATATTTTTTCAATTTTTTTCTATTAAAAACAATCGTAATTGTCTAATAATCATCTACCACCCCCCTATATGGGGGGTAATAAAGAAAAGTGTACTGAACACAAAAAAACTATTCCAACCGTCGATCATCCCTTGTTAAGAAAATAGGGAGGATTATAGAATAGAAATTTGACATTTTCGGAATTAGGTGTGTTAACAATTGGTCCAGGGGAAAATCGGCAGTAATCCATTTGTTTAGGTGTCGGTGTTTGTTCTTTTCTTCTTTTATTATAATAATAATGATACACTATTGTATTTCGTAAACGCACAACTTTAATTACTTATATTATCCTTGCATCTCATATATTGATATTGAATTATTATACATTTAACGAATTTTTATAAATTTTACGCCTGCTACTCTTGTGGTGTGTATCTTGAATGACCTGGGTTTTTGCTGTCTCTCTTCTGGGCCCTCGTGGTCGCAGCGTTGCCAGGTTTAGCTTCCATATAAAATTTAGAAGTCGTAACACCATTTTTACACGAAACTCCGCACGCGGTATTATTTTATGCCATTTTGCGGTTACTATCAGATAATGAAATCGTTAAATGGTAACAACCGCTTGAGTCCACAAAAGAACAGCTAAAACTTACGCTATACTTGGGAAGAATGACATGAGTCCGCGCGTGTATTGAAAAACGGCATCAATCCATGTCTACACGGCCCTGTTCACTGCATCAGCCGTTGTTGCATTAAATGCGTACATTTTGGCAATATTATTAGCTAGGCCAGTTTATTTGGTACAGTATTTGTACACAATCGACAATGACTATTCAGTGTTAAGTGAAAATGAAGCCGGTCCATCAAACAGAGAAACAAAGAAACGCAAAAAACAGGTAGAGGGTGAGTTTTAATGAAAATTTTGCGTGCCACTACCCACGAACTTGGACCTGACTGTTTGTCTCGCTGTTTTACTGTTGTTCCCGAACCAGAACGCCGTAGAATCCATTCGGGAATTTAACGAACTAGGTAACAATAACAAACAACTCCTCCTCGGAAAAATGAAGCTGAAACAAGGCTTAATAATGCCTCATTTAGTTATCGCGTCCGAATGATTGAAGAAGGAAGAACTCGTGATGTTCCAGTATGTATAAATGCTTTTTTTATCTTTATTATAAGATCCTGTCGATGGAAGTACAAGAACTAGCGGTTTTTTGTGGATCGTGCTCAGGACAAAATAAAAACTTTACGGTTATTCGATTCCTGCATTACTTGGTTACCAAAAAAAACCGTTTTGATATTGTGAAAGTAATATTTCCGATCAGAGTGCGATCGGGACATGAGTCTTGTAAACCAAAGATGACCAAAAAGATGACTGGAGAGACGAAATAAGAAACCTACAACATTTGAGGTCGTTGATTTTGGTAAAAATTTTGATTTTCAATATCGGAGTACATTTGCAGACTCGGCCTATCAGGATACCGAAGTTTTCTCATGAGAATTTCGTCTCTCCGATGCCGCTACCCAGAACATCTTCTGTATGTCGGTTCATGGTTTCACCAGCAGTTACAATTGATCGGATTACACTTCTTGGTACTCGCGGCAAAGCTCTAAAAATCGTCACCACGTTTTACTGGACGAGTGGCACCCACTTTGCATCAATTTTTGTCACATTTGTTCTCGAAATGCAACTAATTTAATGTTTTCTGTAGTCACAGGACCTCCAGCACGTGGTACTTGTTCTAATGATTTTCATCCCCAACGAAACAACTTGGAGCCAATTTTGGATCGTCGTAAACAACCTGGTTTTGATTTGTGTTAATATTTCATTATTTATTCATACCCTTGTTAAAAGTCATTACGGATTTACCAAATTAAGAACGCAATGTGAATGATTTTGGGCAGTCGGTAGAGTTTATGTTTTGACAGTCCTCTTGGTATAAGGATATTAAGGAGATATCGATCTAGGTGCAATTACAAACTATAATAAGTACCCAACAATTATAAGAACGACTGAAATCGCGATTATTAATTATTCAAAATAAAATGGATTTAGTTTATGGGTTCGCAATTGCAACAGGTCAGTACACATATAATGGCTAATGCGACAACTATATATGTCATTACAAATTACCTTGGACATTGGTATTAAATGTATACGTACCGGTTGTATATATACGATGATTAGTTACAGTTAGTTTTCGTGAACTTTAAACAGTAATAAAAGTTAAATAACTTAAATGAAGATGAGTATTTGGTGAAGTAGCAAATAGCAAAGAAGTTTAGGTTCATTCTGGTTAGGTAACATTTTTAATAAGTCAAATATTTAAAATATAAATGACGAATAAAGCAAGCAGCAATAGACACAAACTAAAAAACTACCGCGAATTTTATACTAAAATGTTTTTTTTTTTTAAATTCTATTTGTTTATTTATAACAGACTTTAGTGTCAACTATGTATGCAATTTAACAATTATATTAAACGTCAATGCCGAGAGACACCAAATTACTTTAATATGAAGGATATATCGGGATACTATACAGGGTCTTTCAAAACGAGTTATATCACTGCATTAAGCGAAAAGAATCGATCAAAAATCATCAAACAATTACATGTTTATAACGCAAATTGACAATAAGCTTGTGGAAGTTCCTCCCCATCGAGCGGTCGAGAGTGCCGTAAAAGTATTTAGCTGCTGCCGCATTTTTGAACTTATCTTTGTTTCTACAACGTACTCGAAAGTTTTTCTGCGCATATTATTATCAGCAGCAGTCAATCAATCAATCAATATTATTTCAAACTTGAATTTTGATAACTTACAAACTTGACACCAGTTATCTTGGTCTTAAAAAATGATTATCTGCTTCATTTATCTCATAATTCGTCGTGAAACGCCGACCAGGTACAATTTTCTTTTACTAAATTCACTACTGACACCAACACAACCTTCCTTCTAAGCATCCACTCCCCGATTAATCCATAGATGGATATTCCGCCACTTCTTGTCATTTCGACAGGTCCTTATCCTCGTTCACGTCGCAGTTTTGCGCGTAGACTCCTATGGGGTATTGTGGGGGTCTTATCTTTTTGTTAAAATGTATCCAGTTGGCTGTACACCCTTGACTGGACCTCTTAATGCGTATGTGATTTTTGCCTCGGGTAAATCCTTTCCAACCTCATCAACGGCAAGAAAGGATCTAATCCCAGTGGTCCTTCGCCTTCTCTAATCTGTCACCGATGTATAACTAGGCATTTGCTTATGAAATACGGAGTTACCTTGTCGGGGGGTGTTCTCGGCCTCCCGCGTTTCCTATAATCATCTCTGATGAACTTGATGAGTTCTCTCGTTAAGATGTGTTGCCAGTTCCTCGAATAGCTTTCCTGCCCTGTCTTCCATGCTGTACTGTTTCTCCAAATAGTTTCTTGTTGTCCAATGGACAGTGCTTGTATCAGCGTTATGTTTTGTCGGGCATGGATGTCCCCATGCAACCGAAGCGTATGTCATTACCTGTATTATTAGACTCCTGATAAATCCGTGGTCAGTTGGCAATTATCCTGCATAGCCTTCCTCTCGCTTATACCACTTTGTCCACAATGTTTTTCACGTGTTCGTTGAAAGTATGACCTTAATCCAACGTTGAGTCTAGGTATTTGGCCTTTTTTTTAATTTCTTCGTCGTCGATTTTGATGTTCCGGTCGGGTTGGTGGCTCTTTCTTTTCTTGTACAGAACGGCTTGGCTTTTTCGCAATTTACATATATTTTTGGAGTATTTTCGCGATTTTTTTCACTTTAACACACCTTGTGGCTATTGCGGTGTGCTAATATCGTTAATAGTACTGGTCCTTGCGGTACTCCCTCACTACCGAGGTGGCCAGAATGCCGCAATTTATTGCTTCAAAACCCTCACCAACATTGAATTCAGGTCTGCAAATGTTGATTCATCTATTTTTACAATTAGACCAGGAACATCTATTCTAAGGAGGCTGGTTGTTAACTTTGCTGCGTAAACTTTTGGTTTGGTTTACGTACAAATTTAATAGTTTAAGGATTTTGACCCACAGTTGTTCGTGAAGGATTTCCATCTACAAATCAGCGTCGAAACCGTTCAAGACTTTGTTATTTCGGTGGAAAATCGTGTGTACCACTATTTACTTTGTGATAGCGGCGACGCAACTGTACTTGGAGCTTTATAATCAAGGATTTAAAAATGTAAGGTTGCCACCTCCTCTGGTTTCGTGGCAAGTCAAAATATATAAAGTGGTCCATGTATGAACGTACAATTTTTATTGCTGAATATCGCTTTTTCAATTTCAATCCTTTCTACAAAAGTGTTGTTCAAATTGACCTTGAAATCTAAATATTCTCTACCTGTAGAGATTATATACATACATTCTCTGTAACAGTAAATTATGGCAATGTCTAAGGTTTTTAATTTTGCCAAAAATGGAAATAGACAATTTTCTACTTCTACTATTCAACAATATTTATTCCGACAATTATTCTACTATCTCGTTGTTTGTTATTTATAAAAACAGTTCAACGGCTATTGCATTTATGTTGCACAACATTGTTTACAAATCATTCTTAAACAAACATACGTGGGAAACTTATAAAATGGACATTATTATACCATTTTTTTTCCATTATTTTCGCAATACATATCTTGACCTTTCTGTAATTCACTTCTTTGTCAATGGAAGCACCATAAATATAGACGTCAAATTAATGAATAGAATAATATATTTTGTTGTAAAATAATGGTCTATAGTTAACATGACCTGTATAAAACCTAGGAGAGGTTCGTAAATATGTTTCACACGATACACAAAGTTTTTATAAATATATGTTTTAAATGAGTATGTAGAACTTTTTCATGGTTGAAATAGCCTTAATAGGCAGGTGTGATACATCATTATAGTTCAAAAATAAATATAATAATAAGAAATACCATAAAATTGAGCAGTCATGAGATCTAGAGATACTTCAATACAATTTAATTAATTTCTAGACAGTCCCCCGTATATTATAATATTTCAAAGTAATAGTTTACATTTTTTATATGATAAAAGAACACAGACAAGATTTTACGATACCTTATTAATATTTATGTTTTTGATTAATTGTTAAGAACCTAGTAATGAACTTACAAAGTCTTAAGACCGCTTCATAAACTTGACTTTCCGTTTGTCGTTCCCGTTCGCGGGTGACATTTGACGTTTGACGTTCGTAGTAAACTGCCGTCAACCTAAGAACTTAATTATAATTTTTGACGTGTGTACTTCTTTTTATTTTTCGTGATATTTTTGTGTAAAATCCGGTATTTATGGACGATATTATGGAAAATAATGAACAGAAAACAAGCAAAATCAAGAGACCACCACAAACAAACAGAAAAACAAATAACTCCAGCAACACGCTCTAACGTCATACGTCAAAATCACGTGAAAAAACGCAAACGGATGTGATTGGCTTATTTCTATTGCTACGAACGTCAGAACGGTCGGTGAACTGGTAACGGCAACTATGAATGGTCTTATAGATTTCAATGTTTTTAATTTTGTAACAGCAAACGGAAAGTCAAGTTTATGAATCGGCGTTCACTTTAGTGTAAAAACTAATGAATTATTTTATATCCACCTTACTATAATTGATGAAGTACGACAGAACAATAATAAGTCCAAAAAAATATCTTGAAAATTTCTTTCAGTCACTTCAAATTTATCCGTGTTAACAAATGTCTAGTTTTAATCCAATTTAATAAGTGCTATAGTTCATTTTATTCACCAAATATCACTGACGTTATTATGCAATTACGTTTAATATTATAATTCAGTGAACTTGTCTGAACGTATTCTTGTCATTTACTAAAACATACATTTTACATCGTTGCCATGTTGTCATATTTTTCTAAAAGTTGGCACGGTTATTTTTTAAAATATTGAAAATAGTATGCATTTAAAATGTTTAACTTTTGTTGCAATTATCGATACCATTTTTTAAATAGTTATAACAATTACTAATTATATAGAGCGCAGTAAATATTTATACATAAAATACAAATGAAATAAAAAGAAGACATTCTAGCACACTTGTTTTATTTTGACAATAAATCTAGCAACACGGAGAACCGCTTCACATTGTTGTAGACTTTTTGAATTGTTATTTTACACTTCCGATATTTCGTTTATGTTCAATAGTAGCAATTGTTAATACAAATAATATTAAAATTACAAATTTAACGTATAAGCTAACAAAAATCCTGTTTTCTATACTAATTTAAGATTACTAAGTGCAATCCGTTGTCTGCTTCTTTTTTATCACTGAATTACGCAACGTCATATGGCACTTTACCCAACAACACATTTTTATTAGTAAATTAACATAAATATTAGTTGATATTTTTGTGAAAGTTTACGTTTTTCCTTCAAAATATTCATTAATAGATAATCTGTATTTTAAAAGCAAAACGATTATATCCTCTACGTTACTGTAATTGAAAAGTAAATACGGGAATGAAAGTATAATAACAGTTTAATTATAGGTACTGATGCAGGACCGGAGCTAGTACTTATACTACTACAATTAAATATGTGATATTTACATAGATGTGGGTTATTAAATTTTGAAAGAACAAAAATATAAAACGTTTATATAATACAATTTTCAGCTTAGTGGATTTTATTATTTTGATGAAAAAGGGATATAATTACAAAGCCTTAATAATTTGGGTTCTGGTTGAAGAAACTAATAAAAAAAAGTATTCACATTTGTGATTTGGCGTGATTAATCACAGAATAGGCCTTAAATATCTTCTGTCCCAATTCTATTCTATATCTTTTATTTTTAACAACGCTGCTTTCAACACTTTTTGTCTTGTCTCGCTTCCCCTTCTTCAACGAACTTTTTGTATGACCCCTGGCATTCTGTTAGGTATTTATAAAGATTAATCAGCTCCTGGTTCGTTTATCTTATCCTCCAAAGTACCTCAAGTGTTTTTATATTGTTGTAAATTAGGTAGTGCGTGTTAAATTTTGTTCAGAAAAAAATCCGTTCGAATTTAACTTTTCAGAGCAAATTCGCGGATTATATAGGTGAGTCTGTTTTGAATTGAGATCCTATCATATTTATTGTCTGTATTTAAATGTTGTAACCCTATGATTTTTATTGGAATTGATCTGGTTTGTCAGTCGCGAATGTCCTACTGACTGCGCCACTTATAAGTCTGATACTAATTTCTAAACAATAAAATTAAATAATACCCTAATAGACAATCAATATTTTGTGAATATTTATTAAAAATGTGACTTCTAAATAAATAATATCTCAATTTAGAGACTTCTAAGTCATGTTCAAGGATTTTCTGTAATTAATTATTAAATAAAATTATTAAATTCGGCTCTGTTTTCCTATTAAAGTCACATTCGTCATGCATAAATGTAAATATACATCTGAGACCATACTGTTTTCTTTCAAGCCAAACAGAAATGTTAATTCGGTACCAAATACAGAGTTCCTGTGCCTTTTCGTACTGTGCCTGGTACTTTGAGGACAATAGCTGTACAATAGGCGTACTGTTAACACCAATTACTATAAAGCACAACCTCTAATTGTGTATATATTATGAATTTATTTCAGAAGAATATTTTTTTATAGTGAGTGAAGTTTTTTTGTGCGTTTGAAGTATTTTTGTGAAAAGTTTCTCAGTGTAGTTATAATTCTTTTAAATGACACGACAAAACTAATGTAGTTGACGTATTTTTAAGATACTATAGTCTAAATAAATTGCATTCCTATACCCCGGACAGAAATGCAATAAAATAAATATCAACTTGAAAGACAAAAAAGATTTATCTCAACGGTTTAGCATTCCTAGAATTTACAATATTTATTTACGGACTGTAATCAAATGAAAACTACTTATTTACTTATATTAATTATTCCCACATATTTCTACCATTTCTAAATAAAGGTTTCGTTCATAATGTAATAAAAACTGAGTAATTTTGGTTCGAAAACATTGGTTTTAAGACGATATTGATATGTTGAATGGTGGTGATAGTGTTCGTGACAGACCCGAGCGGTCGACATTTGAGTTATCCCAAAAAGAGAGTTACCTATAGTTCGAGAATATTTATTAAACCCAGTTTATTTTTTGAACAGGTAGAACCTGGGGAGACTATAGCCACTACGAAAGAAGGTAAGGATTTATATTCCGATTATATATCTTGTAATTACTCGTCATTTTAGGAATTTACGTTGAATTCGGCTTAACTGTACGAATGCAATTTTATTCTAGCTGCTATACACAAGTGTATGTTGAGTTGCCTATAGTAATTGTTCAATCTTATATTAACTTTCTTTTAGTAAGAGGTGGATATAGAAAGATTCTTTGGTGTTTTCTCAGATTTTTTGTCAACTTGACGTAAATTATTGGAAAAATAAAGAGTTATTGAGTATTTACTAAAATAAAAATTATCGAGTAAAATTTGAAAATAACTTTGCTTTTGACAGTGCATATGGCAAATATACATGATGTCATTTTCCTTGTTTCTATTTTGATGAAATTAACGGTAAATATCAATTAAAACTTGGATTTTTCAATTAAGTTGAGAATTTCTTAAATATATATTGCATATTAAAGCCAAAAAATGATTATTTGGAAGTGGTGTCCACCCTATTTTTGAAAAAGTTTTTTATTTTCTCTAAATTGTGAAAGAAGGAAAAATTAACATATTCGATGATTATTTTTCATTTTTTTTGACGTAGTTGAAACAAAAATTGAAATCCCATTATTAATCTTGTGATTACTGTTATTAAAGAAAGCATGAAGAAAATAAATCCCAACATAACCTAATTTTTTTAAATAATTTCTAAAGAAATTTTTGAAATTATTATATTTTATTGATTTTTTCTTTCGAATTGATCGCTTTTGTATGTACTTCCATAGTCATTTATCCAGCCACACCCCTTTTAGTGGATGAATAGTTTGTGACATTGAAGTATCAGCTATCAAATCAAATATACACTTGAGTATATATTTGTATTTTAACAAGCATAGAAAATCATTTTTTAAGCAAATACATCAGTTTTTTATGTATTAATAAATGCTGAACTCATTTGTTACAGAATTGTTAATGATCGAAATTTACTATAATAGACAAACACACCGCCATTGTTAGCGCAGGTCAGGGACCATTTTCCAAACAAAGTTTTAATTACGTTGTCGATTTTATGTGTTTAGTGATTTCTGATTTTTTTGTATTTTCTTTCATGAATTTTTCAAAAAAATATCTTGTGTCACAAAACACATTATCATCTTATTCAACAGTGAAGTAATTAAACACATTTTAAATAACAAAAACTTCTTCGGAAACTTTGTTTGGAAAGTGAACTATAACAATATGACGGCCGTGACGTCACGCTCCGTTTGTATATAGGCAATGTTTTTTCTTAAATATGAAGTTGCCACCTTACTAAAATCGTGTTGAAAAAAATTACGCCGTAAAGAAACTCATAAATTAAAAATTTTTTAAATGTTAATGCATATAAATAAATTGTAAAATGATATTAAGTGTAACGATTGACATTACAAGAAAAATTCTCAGATATATAAAGTGTGTTGCCTACGTAGTAGATATAATTATATGAAAAAGAACGAAATTCTATACATAGATTGTTATCTAATATTTGAAAATAGAAATTCAATTTACTACCTATAAATAACGACTTTATATTAGTTAAAAAATTAACTGATTATATTTCAGAGGAGTGGGTTAGTAAAAAGAAAACAGAAGTAACGAACACCAAACAAATAGAAACACGTGTGAAGAGACAAGTTGTCCTTGAAGATGGCAAGGTTGTGGAAGACTCGGGACCTATGGTCACAACTAATACTACGGAAGATTCGGCTACGCAAGAACATCATCAAACAGAGGTAAAGAAATAAACATAGTAACCTCTGCGTTTTAAATTTGTTGGGTGTTCAATTTCAATCTCTATCTATTCGGACGTCTTCATGTGTGTTTCAGACCCTTTCAATATGTCGTCATCGTAAATGCGTTGTAATAACTGAATGTCTCGCTGTTCGGGCTTTATAAGAGTATCATCATCTCGAAGATACTGTATCATTTACCGAGTTTTAATAATTATATAAAACGTAAAAAATTAAATTAAATGCAGACTGTGGATGTTGATTTGATTTATGGTTTTTGAAAAATATGAAGGCTGGGTAATAATACATGCAATACAAAAAATGATTTTTTAAAAGTTTTTTTCAATAATTGGTCTTATTTTTTTGTATTACTCAGTCCGACAAAGCAAAAATCAGCAATTATTTTGTAGGCTGTATCAAGATGCGCTGTAATATTTTCATTTTCCACTCTTCTGGCATTGTCTTTTGGTTTTATTTTGATACTATTTTGTTTTCTACTGGTGACTTACTTACATTTCGTTTACCTCTGCATTCAAATTACGAGGTGGATCCCAAAAGTACCCGGCCCAAGGAAAAAAGATAAAAATATTTATTTTTCAACGTAATATCCTAATAACCTCTTCATTGTTGGAAAATCTTGGACCACCGAGCCATTTTTTCAAGTTTGGGAACAGAAAATTATCCGAGGGGGCTAAATCTGGCGAATAGGTAGCAATTTAAACTCTAATTAATGAATTAATGAGTTTTTCTCGATTTTTGGGAAAACGGTAAGTTTAATCAAAAAAATACTTTAGATATAAATTGTAGATCTTAAAATTATCTACAAAAAACGTATTAATAACTTTTTTCGTACGAGTCATCGTTTCTGAGATATAACGATACGAAAAATTTGAATCGTCAAAAAATGCAAAAAACTATTTTCTTCTTAAAACTATCGGAACATCAACATCAATCGGAAATATATTTATCAAAAAGTCATCAAATCGATAAGAAATTATTACCAACGGCATTCGCTTTCTTCTTTCTACGGGGCTCCTAAAAAAACTACCTGCTTAGATAAGTATCGATATGCGATTTTAGATAAAAATACTAAAAGTAAAAAAACAAGTTCAATTGGCTTCCTCCAACCCCAGTTACTGCTCATCAACATCTTTTTTTGAGTATATTAACAAGTTCAAGTGTAGCTTGTTTATCAACAACATCCTACAGACTGTTATCTCTTGTTGACCCGGCTATACAAACGAATATATTTCTAACTAACGAATTCACAGCTGTGACGGTGACGATACTTGTCTACTGCGCAGCTTGTTATTGTCACAAACCTTCTATTATTGTAGTAACCTTGAATAATATACGTTAGAGCCCGTTCATACTTTACTCCCATCACACACAATTTTTTGCAACTGCATTAGGGATGTAGTGCTAAATGTGGTTGCAAAAAGTTAGTTCTCTGGCATGTACACCTTGTCAAGGCTCTAATATTGAATCACCAACAGTGGAGGATCCGTTTGATTCCAACGGGGCGACAAGAAGAAGAACAATTTGAAAGTTACGACTCGGACGATTAAATTTCACAACTTTTTTTAATTTGAATCGCTTTTATATTTTCATTTTCTGCTAATTTCCGTTATTTTGTTTCAAATTAAACATGATAGCAAGAAACTCGTGGAATAGGCCTTGTGGGGAAACCACGTTAAAAAAAAGCGCTAAGTACGTTACCTCATAGATGGCGTACATTACGATTATAACTTTCACAACTTTTTCAATCATTATATCTCAGAAACGGTGACTCGTAGAAAAAAAAGTATTAATGCGTTTTTTGTAGATAATTTTATGATCTACAATTTTTATCTGAGGTATTTTTATTGTAAAACTTACCGTTTTGCTGAAAACCACGAAAAACTCATTTTTTTGACCTTTGACCTTGAATAAAACTTTTTCCACACAAGGGATTGATGGGGAACTTTGGAATTTTATTTTTTACTAGCTGACCCGGCCACGTTTTGCTGTGGCTGAGTGATTTGATTTGAAATAATTCTAATGACAATACAATTGCTCTGTCTTCTGCTTGTTCAATGAAATTATACTGGCATCGAGATGTTACAATTGCCCATAAAATAGATCTGATGAAATTTTGACATTGGCATCAATGGTCCAATTTTATGATATACCTGGCCTTGAATTCTGATTGTAATTGATGTCTGGTTCATAATTAAATTCAAGATTTTCTCGGTTTTGTTCTCTGTATGAATCGATGTGTTGTCGACGTACCACCCTGCTTCTCAATGCATTTCGCTGTTCTCTGAATAACTGTAAGTAGAAGAAGTAAAAAAAAATATTCGGAGTAATGTACGCAACGAAGACAAAATGAGGAATTATTTGAAAGAAGCGACGTTAAGCGGTATGGGCAAAACAAGACATGTATAGTGTGTAGTCTAAGAAAATATATCACATTAAAGTGTGGCGCCATCTATGAGGTGCAAAGGAGAAAATTTTACAGTTCTCTGTAAAGAAATTCGTTACACAACTATAGAAATTACGATTAATTATAACAATCTACGTTGATGATCAGTTTATTATTAATTATTGAGACCATTAATTTAAATATCGATTGACTCGTTTTTTATTCTATTCGGACCATACAAACGGACACTGAATTTTTTATATATTAAGATTATATTTTAAACAATTTTACTGATTTTCAGCTTGATGGGAATTTATGTCTAAATTGACCGGACTATACAATGTATAGAAATGGGAAGAGTACTGTTTTAAAGTATTTAATAGGGTCAAATGAATAACAAAGTTAATTTGATTGACTTTGCTAATTACTAAAATAGAATGATACATTATATTTTTTTGTAGTTAAGAAAATTGGGGGATGATGAAGTTGACGGAACCAAAGCACTCGAAGGCGGCGATAAATATATCGTTGACGAAAAATCCAACTGGGTTTCTGTCGCGAACCCAGACGGTATCGTCAGGGAGGTTAAGGAACGTAAAGTTATATCCAGAGAAGAGACAGAAGAAGTCAAAGAGACGGAAGATGTTCAACATTTTGGCGACATCACCGACGAAGTGAGTTCATAGTTTTTTTAACCTAGTTACCATTAAAACTTCGTGACAACACTTTTTTTGACAACATTATCAAATAATTGAACTTTAAATTAAATAGTAATAATTTTTTTCAATTGTCATTATTTTACAAGCACTTTTCTCCGGAAAATTTTAGTTTTAAAAACAAATGCTGGTACCAAGTCATATAGTGCCATTATTCACTTTGATGCCGAATTGTTGACCTTCGAGTTTTTAGTGCCTTTAAAACTTCGTTGTCAACTTTAACTGCAGCTGATTGGTTCCAATAAAAGTTTTCAATACAGCGTAAAGTCGCCTCAATATTTGAACGAGTTTATGGTGTTGCACTCTGTCGAAAGCTTTTTCGTAATCTATTAAACGCTTAACTACATCTTTCCTGTGGTAGTAGCAGTACTCGGGTTGCAGTGACAAGCGAATTAAAAATTAAAATTGCGTTAAATAAATTAGTGAAGTGTGCACATAAATTAGTTAAGTGTTGAGAATAGTTAGTCTCGTGAGTAAAATACACACAGTGTGTATAAATTCATCCTACCCTTTTCTGATTAAAAATATTAATGCATTTCAAGGACTAGGTTGTAGAAAAAAGTATTAATTAATTTTTTAATTACACCTCGTACATATTGTTATGTTTTTCTTATTTATTTATACTCTTTCTGTTCGAGGGATTAATTTATAAACACTGTCTTTTACTTATTTATTTTATTTAACGTATATAATTTATTTAAATTTTTTGGTTACTTTTTAGTTTCGTTGTATACACTATGACTATTTATTATAAACTAACTAACTACGCAACACAAACTCGTTTATATACCCAGAAATCAATTCTCAAAAGTTTTATAAAATAAATAAATAGACCTCCCTAGAAATTAGCTCAAAATAAACAAACATCAAACAATTTCCGGGTAAATGAAAAGTGCCGCGCCTTCGCCGAATTCTATAATTCCTCTACAACCGGACAGAACCGGCTCCAGGACCCATATCGCGGGCTTGTTCGTAACAATGTGTCTAAGATATAAACAAATTTCTAGTTTTTTTGTATTTTTTCTTTTCCTCCCTCTTCTAATTTCTTTTTGGAGGAGATTTCCATGGGCGTCTACTATTTAACTCAATAGCAGTATACTGTTAACCTATCTTTTATCTTGCAAGAATATTTCAAATGTTTAATATTAGTTATAACACAATAATCTAGTTTTGGGACAATCTGTATCAGTCGTGGTATCCTGTTACACCCCTCTTAGTCGGCCATGAGGCAAACAAAAGGTGGTAAACGTGTTAAGTCGGCGATTTCGATACAAAAGCGAAGATTCCTGACCTATCATGAATGAAAACGTGATGGTGTTTAATGATTTTTTTTTATAATGGTTATGTAATGGACGGTTATATTACCAGAAGAAATCTCTCTACTATTACATTTTCTCAAAAACACGGTGATTTACTACCACTATCATCTTTGACATTTGATTATCTGAGTTAGATAATTGCTGTCATTACTTTCTGCATCTTAAGTTGAATAATATAATTTATTACAGTTTTGTTTGCGAGTAGTAAACATTTTTTTTTTGTATGTATGACTCATCATGTATTGTTTCGTAACAAAAGTTTCACAAAAAACTACATATTATTTATTTTTTAACGATTCAACAGCTTGTTAGTACGGTCCTGGAAATATAATTGCAGAACTTCACGCGCATGCTTCGTGTTTGTTCTTGGATTATAGTGCAGTCATTGAAGGGTCTTACCTCCGAATTTTTTTACTGTGAACCGATTTGCTCGAAATTTCGGAATTAGCCTCATCTTACCCTTAACTTCAAAAGTGAAAATGATCAGAGCTCCTCCTTTTATTTTTAAGGGGTGTAAACAACCCCTCAATGGAAAAATTGATATTAAGCGATTCTATCGCTAGAAAACGTGTTTAATATTAAGGGGAGGAATTGTAAAGTGTTTTCTAACACTTTATAAAATCATGTTCAACACCTCAAAAACCTTACAACCCTTACAAACAACCCCTAAATTGAAAAAATCACAAAAAACCACTTTGCTATGACATAAAAAGATTTAAGTATAGAGTAAATAATATTTTATGTTCTCTATCTTAATAATAGAATTTTTAACCCTCTTTCGATCCTTACAAACAACCCCTTGATAAAAAATTTCTTTTAATGAAATGTTATTCCGAATTTTCGAAAATGATTACCATATTCTCAAGCTTTTCAACCCTTAAAATTACCCCTAAATTAAAACGGTAAATATATATGATTAAGCGTTTAAAAATAATTTAATTATAGAGTAAAAAATCACCCCCTCCTTTATTCAAATTCACACTTCGAAATTTTCAGTTTACTAAGTACAAAAAATACGATTAGTTTTTGGACCATAACTCCTTTAATTTTCATGCTATCACAACTTTAAAAAAACCATTTTAAAGGTAATTAAAATAGCTACAGCTTTTTTCAATATAATATATAGTGAAAAACCTTTTATTTTCAAACGGTGACGGGTCAAAGGGCTCGAGAGAGTGTGATTGCGCTGCCGCGCGCTCTTTAAACAATCATATCTCCGTCAATTTTCGTGTGACAGAAAAAAAATAAAAACCAAATTTTTTGCCAGAATAAGACCTACATTTTTTATCCTCATACTTTTATACGTATCTTTGATCATTTTTGAGATATTATCAAAAGGAGGTGGTTTTTACAAAAATTCGAATCTTTTTTTCTTAAAATCTTGATTTTTTTTTTAAAATATGTGTCCTAAAGTAGACACACTGTTGGAATCCATTTAAAATATTTATATTGAAGTTAATTCTAGACGGAATACGATTAATTTTAATTTTGGTGGAAATGGCATTTCCGAAACCCATTGATTTAAAAGAAAAAACCATTAGATGTTCCTCTTATTTGCATTACAGCTCATTCATTTTACGTGCCGAAGATATTTAACAGAGCTCAATTTAAAGTTTATTTCAAGCACTATAAAACCCTATTTCATTAAAATGCATAAAATGTATCTGCTCGCCGCTAGATGGCATTGAATACAACGATTAAATTTCAGACAAAATAAAAAACTGTTTTGATCTTTAATATCTCACTTAATATTGCACTTAGAACACTTTATAAAATACCGATTTGTTTTGTTTTTTACATGCTAAAATTTTTTATCATAAAATTTTCAAAAAACCGATGAAAAACTTGAAAAAAAACTCCGAATTTTCAATTGCCAATAACTTGAAAAGTATTGGGTTTTTTGAAAAACTTTATAGAAAGTTTTTTTCTCAAAATTAGGCCTTCTATCGATATACGAGAAAAAAATTACACCACCGAGAAGGGGTGGTTAAGGGTAATAAGAGACTATTTCCAAAATTTCATGCAAATCGGTTCAAAGTAAAAAAATTCAATGACTGCACTATTAGTGACTTTTGATTTCGCGTACATGATTTTGTAATTGCAGAAATAGACAAAATTAGGATTAGATATGTTCTGAGGAATAATTTTACTCAAATTATATTTTTTTCATATTCAGTTTAGTGTGTGAAAACAAAAAAAATATTCAAACACTTCCTCGTTTATGACGTGAGAGATAATTTGCTTATGCAGGTACTTTAAGTAAACTGCGGGTGTACTTGTATATTCAATAATTTTCTCGCGAAAAACATTCAAGTTTCCTGTTCACGGTACATTTAATTTGAAGGGAATTAAGAGTACATGCTGGTTTGTTACATGGATTATTATCATTATTAAGAGGAATGGTCGATTTTCCTGTTGGACATTACCCAGATTAAAAATAAAGTTTCATTTCTTAATCATTTATAAGTCAAAATGTCAAAACCTTTACCATATTTTTTATTAAAGGATATTTGGAAACGATATATTAGTGAAAAGACATAATGTAGAGTCTTCAACACAAAGATAACTGACACCACCATCGATGGAAGTCACAGAAACTTCTTGAATGTTATCACCTAGACATTTCAACAACTTCGTCTGAGCTAGTTGATTGTCCGGATCCATCAGATTCCTTGTCATGTCAATTCTTAGATCAGGATTTATTGAGAATAAAGTTTGAACACATACGATGAATCTTGCATGTTGGCATGGCTCTGCTACTAAATAAAACTACTCCATCTAGATTAAAAACCTTTATCCACGATTGTCGTATAATGTACCCAATATACGAATGAGTTATTATTCACTAGGTGATTTATGCCACGAGCGCTACCTCCAACAGTATTGGGTAGCAGAATTTAAACGACCTGCGAAAACCTGCACCGCAGTGGTCGACCAAATGAGGTGACGACTCCAGAAATATTGAAGGAAATTCATAAAGCGATACTGGATGATCGTCGACTGAAAATGCGCGAGCTACCAAGCACAGTAGTAACTGAAAATTTGGACATGAGAAAGCTGTGCTGCAGATGAGTGCCGCGTTTGTTCCCATTGGAACAAAACTGCGTCGTGAAGATGTTACCATCGAATTTTTGAACCGTTTCATAAACATGGATGAAACGTGGTTCCATCCAAAAGAGCAATTAAAACAATGGATCGAAAAGAGAGAGAACCGGTTCCAAAGAAGACAAAGACCGTTCCATCTACTGGCAAAGTCAGGGCGTCAGTTTTTTGGGGTGCGCTTGAAATAATTTCTATTGACTATCTTGAAAAAGGAAAAACTTATTGCAACGTTTAAGCGAAAAAATCAAACAAAAACTGCCGTATTTGGCTAAGAAGAAAATGTTATTTTTTCAAAACAATGCACCAGCTCACAAATCCGTTATTACAATGGCCAAAATCAATAAATTAAAGTTTAAATTGCTACCTAATGATAGATTTAGCCCCCTCGGATTATTTTCTGGTTGGCAAAGATTTTCCAGCAATGAAGTGGATGGAGCTAAAAAACAATTACGTGAAAAAATAACAATAGACGTTTGGGACCATCCTCGTAGAATTGATTTTAAGCAAACATCGATTATAGGCATACATAAAAATGATTTGATTGTTCTGAGCATTATCTCGTATAGCCGATCGAAGGCGTAGTAAATTAAAACAATTACTATCAATCTTGGAAGTCTTTTGAATCGCTTTGAAATTGCATTAAGAAAAAAAAAATACTTAATCGTTAACGGTAACTGCAGACTTTCTGATTACGTTAATATTTGTAGTCTCAACGTGAAACGAATTTCGTTAATTTTACCGTTGTGTTTACGCCGTTAACTTTTGGTACAACCAAAAATCGTTCCTCGAATTAATTTCAACAATTGAAATGTTCATCGTGGTGAACATCGGTAGTAAAATCATTCGTAGTATACTTGATAGGAATGTTTATTTAATTAATTGCATCCCAAGTTGTTTATTGTCTAAAATACCACGGAAAATCTACCAACGTACCTTCAAAAATGCAATTAATAACCATACAGTTAACTCACAAATCTATAATTTCTATCGCGAAGATTCATTCCCGACCAAATAATAATAATCAGACACCAGCGACGCTGAATCTGAAAATGAAACCAATTCATCAGAGATTGAATTTACTCCAGAAAGATGCGATGAACCAGAGCTGTTTATCCAAGTAGAATTGAATGATTTGGTTGGAGATTGAAACCTATCGAAAGAGGAAACTGTAGTTATAGACTCAAAACTACAACCAAAAAATCTCTTAGCACCAGGGACATTCTTTTTGTGGTATTTCTTTGAAGAAATTCAATGGTGGTCTGATAGATTTCTGATTTGATGAAATATTTTGGTATCACTCACGAAACGTCTGATGGGAGACTTTTTATTGATTCATCTCAGTTTAAAAGGAGTTCTTCTACATAATGGTGATAAACACCATAAATTCACTTGAAGGAAACATATGAAAACTTAGGAACCCTATTGGGTAGCATCCTGCTAGGTCCACAGCTGGGTTATACGAAAATGCCGTGACCATGAGACATTAGAGTTTGTGGCAAAACGTTGGTTGACCTTGCTACCATCGCTGCACGTAAAGCTCGCATTGATGAAGCTATTTGTGACCGCTTTATCAAAAAAAGGCGTCTACTTCAAGTATCTTCCAGCAAAAATTTCCCCGCATTAAAAAAAATCAAAGGGGGACTTTTCGTAGCTACACAAATCCGAATTTTGAAAAACTAGCTTGGGGATGAGCTAAAAATTTGGGTACATCATGTGCGTGAAAGGGCACTTCATATATTCCCATCTTGATTATTTCCCTGAGAACCTAGGGGATTACAGTGAAGAACAAGAACTGTTCCAGCAAGTCCTAAAAAATCTGGAAAAAGGATTCCAAGGTAGTTGGAATTGAAATATGATGGCTGGCTACTTTTGCAATGTTTATAGGGATTGCCAAGACACCCAAGAGATGTACAGGACATCAAAAAAATAAAACTTCGAAGGCTGAAATAGAATGCTATGTTACTTTGTCAACTATTCATTTTGATGGTGTGAAAAAACTTGTTTCCTCCATTAAATACATATCACAGTGGAGTTAAATTAGAATATGAAATTGTACAAAATCTAGATGCGATAGAGAAACAACTATTTTCATAGAATCAACTGTAAAAAAAATTTCTTTTCTGGAGTGAACAGGACGAGTAGTAATCCTCGTCCAAAGTCTTATAGATATAAATTCCTCTCTCTACGTCCGATCCCTAAGTTACCTGACCAAATTATCAAATTGGTCCAGGAAATAAACTCTCAATTCTTAGAAAATCAAAGCCATTACCAATTTCCACTCAAGGCTTTGGGGAGAAAGCTTCGAGATCCGCATAGTAGCCGTCTTTTTGAATTCTTTTTCCTCACATTCTTAGTTAGACGGCCGATCTGGACAGAAATCTAAACAGAGTCGTTGTTATAAAGGTACTCGGAGGAAAATTCGACCCATAATCTAATATAATTCAAACTCCTATGGGACTCTCTCCAATGGTCAATTTATAAGGCTCTTAACTCGACTCGGTACTGCTAATATAAGTGCTGATTCAGTCCCACTAGCACTGCTTGCATTCATATAGACGCAACCCTTATTCCGAGTCACCTAAATGACCTACAATACGATTCGCACTCTCACCACTTCCCTCCTCCTGGATTTCTTCAAACCCCCAGAGGAAACTTATCCCCTGCTTCGACTGCTAGCTACGGTACACAAAAGAACTTCCGGAAAATTACCTTGCCTACCTCATCAATTCCTCCATAGCTATTAGTTAAAACTCGTTCGCAATCTTCACTTCTACAGTTTTATTGTAAACTGGTGAACTTATTCATCATCCAAATGGCTGACGATAAGAAACAATACAGTTGTAACTGTACCCGCATTTCTTATATCCCTTCAATTGATTCCGGGACTCACCGGATTGAAAGGGAGTGCTAAAGCAGTGGCAGACAACTCCTTCATTGGACCTCAACCCTTCTGTGGAATCAGCTACAAAACAAGAACGTAGATAGAAGCAAAACCAATGATTGGAACAACCTACAGGGGCTGACACAGGCAAACCATAACCAAAGAAGATCTGCTGAATGTATCCACCTAAGTGGGAACAATCTACGAATACTACCAGAAGTGCTATCGGGGCACTGGAGCCTCAACAGACACCTGAAGACGCTAGACTTAATCCATAATGCGACTTACAGATTTTGTTGCACAGGGGACGAAACCTCTCTGGCAGCTACAGTCATTCCATCTTTCTGCTGAAAGACCAGAATGTGGCAGTAAACTGTGGGTTTTCCAGTATCGCAGCATGAAAGGGTTGCATAATATCCACATACATAGATCCCTCCCTGGAAAAGAAGCACAATCCCAGTCCTGTAGATGAGAAGCTTTCCTATATCAGGACCATTATAGAAACCAACACGTAGATTCTTTCATTTTCATTATTTCACTGGTATCCACATCACAGTAAACGATAAAATTTGTCCTCAAAATTAGTACAAATAATGAGATCTTTCTATCGGGTAGAATAAGTTTGCAACAAACAGTTTTTATCATCATTAAAACCATTATTTCTATCCGAATTCCCGATTTTATTGTACTAAAGAGTATTACAAAATTTGTTTATACAAAAACCGCGTTTTTCATTCTACATTTCACGATATTGCATAGAAGTTTATTGTTACACAATTTTTTCAATACACCCTGTAAAATCTGATAATATTCTGCTACGAAGAACAGTCCTCGACCTGTTAACAACAAAACAAACACCGATGATCGTCATCGTCATCATCACTGTTGTCTTCTTCTGCAGGAATAAGAAGAAGAAGAAAAGAAGAATTTCAGAAGAAACGGCCATGCATGAAGTCAAGCACTTGTCTTGAGATGAAGAGAGGGGATCGTCGTGACAAAGGCGAACCTGCAGTTGACTGGTGAGCGTGCCAACAAGAACAACTGATTTGGAACTTAAGTCGCTTAGTCGAATCTTTAAGCAGGAACCCGAAGGGTTGATGGGGTGTTTGTTTTTATAGTGATGACATTAATGACGTAGTTCAAGTGTTGTTTGTTATAATTTTTATAATAGTTACGAGGTGCAATTGATTAGTACAATACTAGAAAAGTGATTTTAATTTAATAAAAGTGATGACAATATTTTAATAATGACTATAAGGTAAATATTTACTCATTAAGGGTTTTTTGCAACAACAAACTTTTGGTATAGTTACAAATTCCTCAATATTCAAGTATATTTTTGGAGGATAAGTTTCTAATGGATGCCGAATCAAATTTTTACAGTTTACTTTAGTTCAAAAGCGATTTCTTTCCGTACCATCTCAAGCAATGATGCTTAATACACCCCTGATAATGTTTTATCTTCAGTTGATGAACACAATCCCATGACTATCACAAAAAACAGTAGGCGTTAGTTTTCTGGCCGATGAAACGGTTTTTACCTTTTTCGAAATAGATTTCCCCTTTGAAATTCACTGTCGTGACTGTTTTTTTGTGTCAGAAGTGTAGTGATCGGTTCAGGTTTCATCTATAGTTATAAATCGAATAAAAAAATTTGACTAATTTTGCTTAAATCGCGCCAATACAACCTGGGGCATATTCATTCGAATACGATTTTGTCTAAAGTTAGTAAACGCGGTATCCAGCTTCTACATACATAATTTTTCATTCAGTATGTGTCGATAGCTTCATAAACTTTCATTCGACAGTTTGTGGTGGTACAGTGTCTTTGAAAAACAAATATTTAATGACATCTCACTCCCTTACAACTTTTCAGACATCCCTCGTATTCAACTTAGTTTATGCTCGACAAAAATATTTCTCCTAAAGTAAAACTTCGATTCATTAGTATTGAGTTTTACCAACAAGAGGTCTGTAAGATACAGGGTGATAAATTGAACATTGGACAGGTATTTTTAAAGGTAATCAATTGTGTATAAATTAATTTCAGGTAAAGGTTAATTCATTTCATCATATTCGTTTCCCAAATTACAGCTTTTTATAATTTCAAGTATCTAAATTATTGAAGGGTCATTAAAAATAGTAAAAGTTACTAATTTTACCGTGCGAATTGGTATTATAAGTAACTCGCCCTGGTATATCAAATTTGCAGTCGAGATTCGTTGATTTTTTTATAAAAATAGATAATATTTGACACACTCTTATAATTTTCTCATCGATACACCCTGTATTTTGTTAACAATTTTTTTTAAAAAGAAACCGGATTTTATTACAGAATCGCTTTAGCAGCCTCCGGATACGTTTTTATCTAGACCAAATATCGATATTAAAGTAACTGTTCCATAGATTTATATTGTTAAATAAATAAAGTGAATAAATTAATTCCAACGTTATCTTTTTTTTTATCTAATATAAAAAGTATTTCGATATAAGTTATAAATAATATAAGCTGACATCAACATACATAAATAGATTAAGTATTTTATGACGTACCCTCGTAATATACTTCTACTATAGTCTATTTTTATGAATGGGAGAGTATTAAAATAATAAAGTATTCGTAATTCTCGTAAGTAAAAAAGTTGCGTCAAACCAAACGTCCCATCTTGTAATAATAGGTTCAGATGGATCGGGGGTCTTCCGTAATTTTTCTTCAAAGAAATGAAGCTTCATCATCGCTTTTAGGAAGATTTTTTTCATGTCTGAGATTATTTATTTACTAGAATCGAATGTTTCTTAATCCCTTCAGCAACCTTATTTAAAAAATGGACAAGACATATCTTTGCCCAGCCTTTTGTAAAAATGTTGGAGTCTCTTGTACAAATCTGTCTTAGCATTTGTTTTTCTAACTCTTTAGAAGCTATGAGGTAACCAAAAATCAATAAATGATCGATATAACGTCTTGGTTTCTTCAATACATATGTAAAAATGTTTATTCCGAACTTTACATTTAGTTTTCTCAATCACCTTCGAATATAAGTAACTAAGGTAGTTTATGGAAGTGTTAATTCACCTGGTGGTGTCTTCTGGAGTGCTGGTATCGCGTCTCTCGACGGCCTGCTTGTCAGCTCGTCAGAGATGGATAGACACTTGGCATGAGATGCCATCTCCACATCAAGGATGATCCGGAGTGTCGCTGGTGCATGGAGAAGGATGAAATAGCAGACCACGTCATCTGTGAGTGTCCAACACTCACACGAGTGGTTAGACAATTCTCACAAGCTGCCTTATCATATCAAGGTTCAAACAAAAGCTCCCGATCGGCTTCCTAAAGAACATCGTGTTGTTGGTAGTGTCAAGTGGGGCACGACGGGCTTATCTGAAAGTCTAATAATGAATTATGAATACTTTTGGAACATAGATGTAAAATTTAGATCACAGTTTGGACAATTGAAGATTTAATGTCATCATATCACATATTTGTCTTGTTTGTTTAGCCTTCTGGGTATTGTCTGCATGGTATTTATAATGAAAAAAGTATAAATATGGAAATACTTAATATAAATAGGTTTTATTACTCTCTCGTGTATAAAAATAGGCTATACGAAAAACATTTTATTAGTTTCAAGTGTCAATAAACGAATTTGCAAATGAAGTGTACAGAATATTATTATTACATCCCTTGTAGTTCGCTACGTATAAACAACCAGTACGTACTTCAAGGTCTCTTATCATCTAATTCGAAAGCGATAAAGTTGCCTTGCATTTGCCATCATTCATTTTATAGGTCTAATAATAGATCGATGGAATTGCTTACCTTGAAAGCTACCAAGTTAATTTATATACAACAGAATGAGGATTAAAGATTACTTATTATTGCTTTCGTTTTTATCTTGTTATAAAATACTCTTTAACGATAATATAACATTGAATATCGATTGATGAACGAAACTAAATTTTTGGATACAGAGTGACGTAATCAATTGCCAACTGATTTCAATTGTTTTATAAATAAAACTTTTCAATCAAAGATGGCGCTTTATAACGTTTTTTCAATTTATTTGCAATTATCAATAACATATTCAAGCTTCGTTA
Source organism: Diorhabda sublineata (assembly GCF_026230105.1). Taxonomy (NCBI): domain Eukaryota; kingdom Metazoa; phylum Arthropoda; class Insecta; order Coleoptera; family Chrysomelidae; genus Diorhabda; species Diorhabda sublineata. The sequence goes on along the minus strand of NC_079477.1, from coordinate 3,405,163 downwards.
TTTTTTATTAAATCTAACTATAGATGTGTTAAATAATTTAATTTTACTAACGTATCTTGTTTTTAATCGATCATGATCTAATTGTTCTTTTATGAACAATATTTTTGGATAAAAAATGACGTACATTAACTGCCAACTTATTCCGAATGTTTTATAAACAAAACTTTTCAATCAAAGATGGCGCTTTATAACGTTATTTAAATTTATTTTCAATTATCAATAACGTATTGATTTTTTTTTAATCTAACTGTAGATGTGTTAAATACATAAATTTTACTAACGTATTTTGTTTTTAATTAATCATTTTCTAATTATTATTCTATAAACAATAATTTAGATAAAAAATGACGTACATTTATTGCCAACTGATTTCGAATGTTATATAAATCAAACTTTTCAATCAAAGATGGCGCTTTATAACGTTTTTTCAATTTATTTTCAATTATCAACAACGTATTGATTTTTTTTAATCTAACTGTAGATGTGTTAAATACATAAATTTTACTAACGTATTTTGTTTTTAATTAATCATTTTCTAATTATTATTCTATAAACAATATTTTTGATAAAAATGAAGTACGTTAATTGCCAACTGATTTCAATTGATCTATAAATAAAATTTTTGAATCAAAGATGGTGCTTTATAACGTTATTTAAATTTATTTTCAATTATCAATAACGTATTGATTTTTTTTTAAATCCAACTATAGATGTGTTAAATAATTGAATTTTATTAACGTATCTTGTTTTTAATCGATCATGATTTAATTATTCTTTTATGAACAATATTTTTGGATAAAAAATGACGTATGTTAATCGCCAACTGATTTCGATTGTTTTATAAATAAAACTTTTCAATGAAAGATGGCGCTTTATAACATTTTCTCAATTTATTTGCAAGTATCCATAATGTATTGAAGGTTTGTTATTTTTTATTAAATCTAACTATAGATGTATTAAATACGTAAATTTTACTAACGTATCTTGTATCTAATGAATCGTGATCTAATTATTATTGTATAAGCAATATTTATGGATAAAAAATGGCGACGCTTTTTTAGCTTGATCTTAATGGGATAACCATCAACTGAAATAGATAATTATTACAGTGCCGTTTCGTCGTTATTTATTTCATTACAGGCGATATATATAACTTTTTTTTATTATAATCGTTTTATAAATCCGGTTTTAGTAATGTATGTACATTTTCGTATCGAAATAATGGCATGCACATATATCTGTATTCTTAATTTATTTTAATTGAACTGTCAATTAGTATATAGGACGGGGTATCAAAGTTTTCGATTCGATTTTAAAATCTAATAGCAATTTTATACTTAAAGACAGTGAAAACTACAGTATTTCGTATGTAATAAGAAACATTAATAAACGTATTACATAAAGCCTATTGTAAATTCGAAAGGTGATCTTATGCAAAAGTTGCTTTGACCTATAATTTATTTCTAAAAAAAATTAGCATACACAACAATGAATGATCTGTTAAAGTAATGAAAAGAATAAAAACACAATTATAAGCAGGTTTATATTTATAATCAGGTTGTATGATATCTAAATGAAAAAAAAAATGTGTGTGGCATGAAGTTTTATCACATTTTTGTGAGTTTCTTTGGAACAGAAACTACATTTTCGATAGTTACAAAAGGAAAACTTGAAATTTCTAGTATTTTTGGGAATTATGTAATTAATGAAAAGTGTATTTTCAAGATAATGCAAAGAAAAGTGTCGTAAATATCAAAATGATGACAGATAATTATGAAAAACTTGGATTGTGTCGTTTTTTGTTTAGAATTTCTATATATCGAAAATTTAAATAGAAAAATTGGTGAAATTTCAAAATAGTACCACGAAAATTATGAAAAGAACTATGAAAAATTCAAATTTTGTATAAAATTGGAAGAAAATCGATTAAATGTTAGAATAGTTACAGGAAAATTATGGAAAACTTGAATTTTGTCGTATTTTTGGGAATTTCTATACAATGGAAACTGATATGGAAATAAAAGTGCCCAAATTTCAAAAAGGTACAAAGAAAATTATGCAAACTCTCAAATTTATCGAATTTCTAAAAATTTCGATACCAAGAAAATTTAATTTTCGATAAAACGGAAGGAAAAGTGACTAAATTTCAAAATACTGTCAGGAAAATTATGAAAAGACCGAAACTTTCTTTATATTTTTAAATTTCTATACAATGGAAACTGCATTTTCCATAGAATGAACATATTTCAATATGTTGCGAGGAAAATTGTGGAAGGATTGAAATTTGTGGTATTTTTGAGAATGGAAAGATTAGCGGCCGAACTTCAAAATGGTAGAAAATTATGGAAAAATTCAAATTTTGTATAAAATTGGAAGAAAATCGATTAAATGTTAGAATAGTTACAGGAAAATTATGGAAAACTTGAATTTTGTCGTATTTTTGGGAATTTCTATACAATGGAAACTGAAATGGAAATAAAAGTGTCCAAATTTCAAAAAGGTACAAAGAAAATTATGCAAACTCTCAAATTTATCGAATTTCTAAAAATTTCGATACCAAGAAAATTTAATTTTCGATAAAACGGAAGGAAAAGTGACTAAATTTCAAAATACTGTCAGGAAAATTATGAAAAGACCGAAACTTTCTTTATATTTTTAAATTTCTATACAATGGAAACTGCATTTTCCATAGAATGAACATATTTCAATATGTTGCGAGGAAAATTGTGGAAGGATTGAAATTTGTGGTATTTTTGAGAATGGAAAGATTAGCGGCCGAACTTCAAAATGGTAGAAAATTATGGAAAAATTCAAATTTTGTATAAAATTGGAAGAAAATCGATTAAATGTTAGAATAGTTACAGGAAAATTATGGAAAACTTGAATTTTGTCGTATTTTTGGGAATTTCTATACAATGGAAACTGAAATGGAAATAAAAGTGTCCAAATTTCAAAAAGGTACAAAGAAAATTATGCAAACTCTCAAATTTATCGAATTTCTAAAAATTTCGATACCAAGAAAATTTAATTTTCGATAAAACGGAAGGAAAAGTGACTAAATTTCAAAATACTGTCAGGAAAATTATGAAAAGACCGAAACTTTCTTTATATTTTTAAATTTCTATACAATGGAAACTGCATTTTCCATAGAATGAACATATTTCAATATGTTGCGAGGAAAATTGTGGAAGGATTGAAATTTGTGGTATTTTTGAGAATGGAAAGATTAGCGGCCGAACTTCAAAATGGTAGAAAATTATGGAAAAATTCAAATTTTGTATAAAATTGGAAGAAAATCGATTAAATGTTAGAATAGTTACAGGAAAATTATGGAAAACTTGAATTTTGTCGTATTTTTGGGAATTTCTATACAATGGAAACTGATATGGAAATAAAAGTGCCCAAATTTCAAAAAGGTACAAAGAAAATTATGCAAACTCTCAAATTTATCGAATTTCTAAAAATTTCGATACCAAGAAAATTTAATTTTCGATAAATCGGAAGGAAAAGTGACTAAATTTCAAAATACTGTCAGGAAAATTATGAAAAGACCGAAACTTTCTTTATATTTGTAAATTTCTATACAATGGAAACTGCATTTTCCATAGAATGAACATATTTCAATATGTTGCGAGGAAAATTGTGGAAGGATTGAAATTTGTGGTATTTTTGAGAATGGAAAGATTAGCGGCCGAACTTCAAAATGGTAGAAAATTATGGAAAAATTCAAATTTTGTATAAAATTGGAAGAAAATCGATTAAATGTTAGAATAGTTACAGGAAAATTATGGAAAACTTGAATTTTGTCGTATTTTTGGGAATTTCTATACAATGGAAACTGAAATGGAAATAAAAGTGCCCAAATTTCAAAAAGGTACAAAGAAAATTATGCAAACTCTCAAATTTTTCGAATTTCTAGAAATTTCGATACCAAGAAAATTTAATTTTCGATAAAACGGAAGGAAAAGTGACTAAATTTCAAAATACTGTCAGGAAAATTATGAAAAGACCGAAACTTTCTTTATATTTGTAAATTTCTATACAATGGAAACTGCATTTTCCATAGAATGAACATATTTCAATATGTTGCGAGGAAAATTGTGGAAGGATTGAAATTTGTCGTATTTTTGAGAATGGAAAGATTAGCGGCCGAACTTCAAAATGGTAGAAAATTATGGAAAAATTCAAATTTTGTATAAAATTGGAAAAAAATCGATTAAATGTTAGAATAGTTACAGGAAAATTATGGAAAACTTGAATTTTGTCGTATTTTTGAGAATGGAAAGATGAGCGCCCCAAATTTAAAATGGTACCACGAAAATTCAAAGTTTGTATAAAATTAGAAGAAGTGAAGAACAGGAAAATTTTGAAAAACTTTTTGTGGTATTTTTGGGAATGTCTATATAATGGAATGAGAATTGTACAAATTTCAAAAAGGTACAAAAAAAATCATGCAAACTATCTAATTTTTAGAAAATTTCGATACTAGGAAAATTTAATTTTTGATAAAATTATGAAATAAAATTATCGTGTTTTTGGAGGAAAAGGCTCCGGCAAGGAAAACTTTTTCAATGAAATGGACGGAAAAATGACAAAATTCCAAAATTGTGCCAGGAAAATAATAGAAAGAATGAAAATTTTGAGATCTTCGATTCAATGGAGATTGAATTTCCAATATTATGGTAATGAAATCATCAAAACTCAAAATGGTGCTCGAAAATTATGAAAAACTTGAATTTCGTTGTATTTTTGGGAACTTCTAAGCTGAGGAAGATCAATTTTCATTAATATTGGAAGGAAAATGACCAAATTTCAAATTGGTATTAGGAAAATTATATAAATTTTGAAATTTGTCATTTTGGGGGGGAATTTCTATACAAATGAAACTGGGCTAAAATTCGAGGAAAAGGCACCAGGAAAATTAAAGGAATCTTGAAATTTGTCGTATTTTTTGGGAATGTCTACATAACGAAAACTTTTTCAATGAAATGGACGGAAAAATGACAAAATTCCAAAATTGTGCCAGGAAAATAATAGAAAGAATGAAAATTTTGAGATCTTCGATTCAATGGAGATTAAATTTCCAATATTATGGTAATGAAATCATCAAAACTCAAAATGGTGCTCGAAAATTATGGAAAACTTGAATTTTGTTGTATTTTTGGGAACTTCTAAACTGGGGAAGATCTATTTTCATTAATATTGGAAGGAAAATGACCAAATTTCAAATTGGTATTAGGAAAATTATATAAATTTTGAAATTTGTCATTTTGGGGGGGAATTTCTATACAAATGAAACTGGGCTAAAATTCGAGGAAAAGGCACCAGGAAAATTAAAGGAATCTTGAAATTTGTCGTATTTTTTGGGAATGTCTACATAACGAAAACTTTTTCAATGAAATGGACGGAAAAATGACAAAATTCCAAAATTGTGCCAGGAAAATAATAGAAAGAATGAAAATTTTGAGATCTTCGATTCAATGGAGATTAAATTTCCAATATTATGGTAATGAAATCATCAAAACTTAAAATGGTGCTCGAAAATTATGGAAAACTTGAATTTTGTTGTATTTTTGGGAACTTCTAAACTGAGGAAGATCTATTTTCATTAATATTGGAAGGAAAATGACCAAATTTCAAATTGGTATTAGGAAAATTATATAAATTTTGAAATTTGTCATTTTGGGGGGGAATTTCTATACAAATGAAACTGGGCTAAAATTCGAGGAAAAGGCACCAGGAAAATTAAAGGAATCTTGAAATTTGTCGTATTTTTTGGGAATGTCTACATAACGAAAACTTTTTCAATGAAATGGACGGAAAAATGACAAAATTCCAAAATTGTGCCAGGAAAATAATAGAAAGAATGAAAATTTTGAGATCTTCGATTCAATGGAGAAAAAATTTCCAATATTATGGTAATGAAATCATCAAAACTCAAAATGGTGCTCGAAAATTATGGAAAACTTGAATTTTGTTGTATTTTTGGGAACTTCTAAACTGAAGAAGATCAATTTTCATTAATATTGGAAGGAAAATGACCAAATTTCAAATTGATACTAGGAAAATTATATAAATTTTGAAATTTGTCATTTTGGGGGGGGAATTTCTATACAAATGAAACTGGGCTAAAATTCGAGGAAAAGGCACCAGGAAAATTAAAGGAATCTTGAAATTTGTCGTATTTTTTGGGAATGTCTACATAACGAAAACTTTTTCAATGAAATGGACGGAAAAAATGACAAAATTCCAAAATTGTGCCAGGAAAATAATAGAAAGAATGAAAATTTTGAGATCTTCGATTCAATGGAGATTAAATTTCCAATATTATGGTAATGAAATCATCAAAACTCAAAATGGTGCTCGAAAATTATGGAAAACTTGAATTTTGTTGTATTTTTGGGAACTTCTAAACTGAGGAAGATCTATTTTCATTAATATTGGAAGGAAAATGACCAAATTTCAAATTGGTATTAGGAAAATTATATAAATTTTGAAATTTGTCATTTTGGGGGGGGGGGGAATTTCTATACAAATGAAACTGGGCTAAAATTCGAGGAAAAGGCACCAGGAAAATTAAAGGAATCTTGAAATTTGTCGTATTTTTTGGGAATGTCTACATAACGAAAACTTTTTCAATGAAATGGACGGAAAAATGACAAAATTCCAAAATTGTGCCAGGAAAATAATAGAAAGAATGAAAATTTTGAGATCTTCGATTCAATGGAGAAAAAATTTCCAATATTATGGTAATGAAATCATCAAAACTCAAAATGGTGCTCGAAAATTATGGAAAACTTGAATTTTGTTGTATTTTTGGGAACTTCTAAACTGAAGAAGATCAATTTTCATTAATATTGGAAGGAAAATGACCAAATTTCAAATTGGTATTAGGAAAATTATATAAATTTTGAAATTTGTCATTTTGGGGGGGGGGGTTATTTCTATACAAATGAAACTGGGCTAAAATTCGAGGAAAAGGCACCAGGAAAATTAAAGGAATCTTGAAATTTGTCGTATTTGTTGGGAATGTCTACATAACGAAAACTTTTGAGATCTTCGATTCAATGGAGATTAAATTTCCAATATTATGGTAATGAAATCATCAAAACTCAAAATGGTGCTCGAAAATTATGAAAAACTTGAATTTCGTTGTATTTTTGGGAATTTCTAAACTGAAGAAGATCAATTTTTGCACAAGGAAAACTTTTTCAATAAAATGGACGAAAAAGTGAAAAAATTCCAACAGTGCCAAGAAAATGATAGAAAGATTGAAATTTCTGAAAATTTCTATTCAATGTAGATAAAGTTTTTGATATTATGGACATAAAAGAGTAAAAACCTAATATGATGTTTAAAAATTAAGAAAAACTTGAATTTTATCGTATTTGTTTTAAATTGTAATATAATGGAAACTGCATTTTCAATTATATATCAAATTTCAAAAATACATAAAGAAAATTATAAAAACTTTCGGATTTGTCGGTTTTTGGAAACCCAATTTTTGATAAAATCGAATGAAAGTGACCAGTTTCCTAATAGGTACGAAGAAAATTATGAAACTTTGAAACATGGAAATTTCTACATAATAGAAAAAAGTATTTAAATTTTCAACAAACATAGAAAATAAAGATATGTCAAAAAGAGGAAAAAATACAAACTTTGTCATAAAATTCGTTTAGAGACCTAGCAAATCAAAGTTGTTTATTATAAAAGAAAATATATTAACATAAATACATCAATCTAATGATAAATAGAATACCAAACAAACGTTCAATCAAATAAGCAATTCGGTTCTTGAAATTTTACGTACTGCCAGCTGACATAGCTCCAGGCACTCATTTAGAAAGTAACCATATTCGCATCGAGTATTTTATTATATTTATCAACAACGACGACCCCTTTTTGTATTTGTATGTTTTTTTTATTAGTATAACAATTTACAATATCATTAATACCTACTTATTAACTTATATACCGGGTGTGGTACTATTTGGTACATCGTATTTTGGAAGAATTTACGATTGCAGTTATTTAGCCTTGTATGTCCTATGTAAACTTTGTAACTGTTATTTTTGCGATAATAAAAAACATCACTGTTAATTAGAACCTAAATGCGAATGTAAGAATAAAGATTTACTTATTGATTCATCAAAAAAACTTCCGGCTGTAACTTGTTTAAACGTATAGAGATTCATTACAAAAAAATCCTATTAAATAACTTCTTAATCAATAAACTATTGCTGGTTTTATGTATTCTTCGAAAGGTTTCTGTTTGTTTGTTCAATTTCATATTCTATGTGATTCTGTTTCAACCAAAGATTTCTTCAACAAAATCCAGATTTCTCTTCCAAAGACTTCTGTGGGATTTCTTGATACTTTCACAAGAAGATTCCCAATGGAAGCTGAATTCGTCAACGCACGAGTCACAAATACAATATGCTTTTCTTTCAGTACCTGCGTATAACGTTGCTAGCAGTTCGTTCAGAAATTTTTTGATAAAGAGCGCCATCAAGGCAAGCTACACCACTGCAGTTTGCTGGCGGTTCAAACTTTGGTTCAAAAGAGGCTTTGATATCAATTTATTGCTAATTTTTCATGCCGATCCGTTAAAATTTCTATTACAAGACGTTCTACCGTTTTATTTTCAGCCAACACAGTTTTATAGACAGTTTCGTTTCGTTTTTTGAAAGTATAACCTTATTTTCTTTAAACAGGACTTCGCCCCCTTTTTCAACAACTGCATTTACCGTGGTACGTGTGGTGCGACTCAATTTGATCGAATCTTCGAACCACAAAAGAGATCTGTTAGATATTTACTCGGACTAAACAGCAGGGACTTATTTAAAAGATTAAAAATTCGGACTCCGATTTCAGAAAGATCGTTGCGCGGCTATCCACTTAAGAACGCGGAGCACGACTGTCACCTATCTACTCCACGTTCGGCTCAATATTTTACAATACTAAAAAATGCACAATCATTTGCCAATTAAAATCGACTCGACTACAGAATGTTGTTTGGCTGTCCATACGTCCCGTTTTGGACGGGACAGTGCTGTCGGTCCCAGTAATACCAAAAATTTGAATTATTCATGAAATAAGCTAAAACTTACTTGGTAATTTCTTATAAAACATTCGGTAAAGATTTAGATTCACTTCTAGAATATTAATAATGAAATCAGTTCCATGTAGATTTAGAAAACGTGTATTTTGATATATAATGTGTGTTTAGTCCTACTGAGACTGTAAATTTTTGGCATTGGGATGGCGCCAAGGTAATTTCCCTCACCCTCGTCCTTTCTCGTGTGTTAGATTGGTGGGAAATCAATTCTGGTAGCACCCTCAAACTACAATAGGTCTTATTGCAAACCCTTCCGACTTGGGATGAGATCCAAAGCAACTTCATTGCGTTTGATGCCAACCAGATCAAACAGATTCGTGAAAATGAAAATGAAAAGCAGTGCGTCAAAGAAATAGTACCAGAAAATATATCTCAGTGGAATAGAGTGCAGTTTTTTCCTTGCTAAGCAAAGAAGACATTTTTTATGAATAACATTTGGTCATCGGAAAAATCTCGTGTACAGATCGAAACGGTAAGTTCCATGTTGATGGTCCGCGTGAATTTCGATCGTTTTTGTGATGCTCATAAAAAACAAAATGTATAAGCAGTTCCCAGAGGTAATTTTGGAACAAAGAAAAAGCAATTATACAACAATCAGGATATTCAAGTGAAAATGTTGATTGAACTGTCACTGGTATACGTTTTTGATTGAACAGATTTTACACTTTTTGATGTTTCAAAGGCATTGAAATTTAAATAAACAAAATAAACGTTGGAATTTCCGGCACATTTGAGTTCTTTTTTGTACCTTACACCTCAACCGCCAAAATAATCTGACTATCCCGTTTTTGAACGAAGTTTTTATGGTCAGCCCGGTATTGTACCTACCTTATATTCTTATCGACTTCTTTCTGATGTAAATGTGACACAATATTAATAATCTTTATAATATCTCTGTGTCTGATTGAAAATATTATTAATCAGAGCATAACCTCACTTGTTTAATATCGTGTTATGTAATAGATTTGCATAAATTTATACGTTCAAGCAGCAATTTACAGACACCTTGTGTTTATATTTTTATTCAATAAACTATTTTAATTGGATAATTTTCTACATTTTGGATAATTGTTTGTTTGTAAGTAAAGTCGTAATCTCGCTACACAATTTTGATTGAAATTTTGTTGCAACAACAAAATCGATTTTTGAATGTTGTCCTTTTGAAATAATTTTTAAACGGCTCTACTGATCGATTTGAAAAACTTATCAGCTCTTAATATCAAAAAACCACGTCGATCGCCGCCAGTCCGGTCGAAATTAGTTGATTTGTTTGGGAGTTATCGTGGAAGAAAGAAAATAAGATTTTTTTTAACTTTCCGCTTAAAAATTTTCAAAAATCGAGAAGTTATTGGTTTTACCCCGTTTTTCGAAAATCGAGTTTCCCTCAGATCTCGACGTTTTGAGATACTGAATATTCAAAATCAGTAGATTTTAAGAAATTTCAAAAAAAAAACTACTAGCAAATTTTTTTCCAAATGTGGTTTTTTTTTAAATAACTTTTAAACGGCTTTATCGATCGATTCCAAAAACGACTAAGCTTTTAACATAAAAAAACCACGTCGATTGGCGTCAAGCAGGTCAAAATCGGTTGGTTAGTTCGAGAGATATCGTAGACCAAAGAAAATCGAAAAAAAGTGGTTTTTACTACGTAACTTCGACATTTCTTTTCGGATCGTTTTTGACGAAAAGAAATAATTATTAGAGCTAAAAAAACTGCGTTTATTGCCGATAAGAACGTGAGAATCGGTTGATTCGAGAGATATCGTTTACGAAAAATTTGGGAACAAGTGTTTTTTTATACATAACTTCGAAATTTCTTTTCGGATCATTTTTGATAAGTATTGAAGCTCGAAAAAACACGTCGATTGTCGCCAAGATCATGAAAATCGGTTTATTGGCTTCAAGATAGCATGTATTCGTTGCTGATCGGCCGATTTTTAGTTTCTATTTTGTTGATTATTCTTTAGGCTCATTTGAACATTGTTCAATGTAGCTACTAAATCTTCTATCCATTTTTCGTGTAACAAATCGAGTTCAAGCTAGTTTGTGTCATGAAAATAAAAATTCGTACGTACGGTCTTTTTTTTTCTAATTTTCTCTAGCTAAAACTTGCAGCAACAAGTTTTAGTTCACCGGTTGACTCGATACTTATTTTAAATTTAAGTAAGTTTAAGTAACAAAATCGCGGTTTTCAGCAACTAAATAGCAACAAAAAGCTACAAATTTTGTATATTTTTTTATTGATTTTCGCTAATTTGACGCTGCTTCCTTGATAGACCTGAATTTTGAATCTATAGAAAAGTTACATTTATCTCAGAGAACGCAATTTTATTGGTGGGAGGAGGATCACTAAAAACTCCAACTTTGTAGAGTTGCAACCCTTGTTCCGCGGTCGCCATCACAGAAAATTTGTGGCGAATCGCATTGTCTATACTTTTTTGACAAAAAAGACGATTATTCCGACACAGGATACAACCCATTTCCACAGTGTCTCACCAGGGTCCAGTCGTGGCTGGCAATCCTAAATATTGGGGCTCAGAAAAGAGTGCAAACATTTCAAAGCCTCCAGCACCCCCGGTTATAAATGAAATTCATGTTCTGCAGATGTAAAGGAACTGGTAAAGTTACAAGAAGTTCTGGAGAAACGTGAAGCAACAGAAAAGAGATATCAAAATGGAAGAAAAACTTCACTATCGGTAGTGAATTAGATCCTGAGCTGCTGCCTCGACCATCCAAAAAAGGTGGAAAGGAATAGCTGGCAGATTATCTCGACTAGTAGTTGGCAAAACATATTAAAAGCTAGATGTGAAAAAAATAATATAGAATTAGGGCGAATGCTTCGTTTTCTTTAGATCTTTGTGAGTATTGACGAACCCTCTCAACTTTAGAGCGCTCTAAAACCATCTTGAATACAGAAAATCGAAAAAATATTGAATTAAAATAATCGTTAAAAGACCATTCACAAAATTGGTGTGTCATTTTATTGTAAAATAAAAAATTTGTAGAGAAATTCTCCCTTATTATTATTCATAACTTCTTCATTTTCAATTTTATGTAAAAAAAGTTATTTGTACTAAATGATGGAGGACAATGTGATTTGTTATAACTACACAACATAATCCAATTTTCTGTGAGATGGGTAGTTACTGAGATGTAGAGAAAAAGGCGTTTGCACCCCTATTGTTAATTAAAGTTCCTTTTAGGTTTGTCAACTTGAAAAGAGGCTTCCAAATAATTATTTATTTCCTTCATGTTCTTCGTTGGTTTCACTATCAGTCGGCTTGAATGTTAAATGTTGGACAAATGAATCAACTATTCTATATTATTTCTATCCCATTATCCATTCCTCGTCTATAGTATGAGCGAATCTTTCTTTATTCATTTTTGAATCCGTTTGCTTAATTCTTAAGCAAGTTTTTGAAAAATAGTTACTCGGCTATCCACTTAGGAACGCGGAGCACAACGTTTACCTACCTACTCAACGTTCAGATTTAGTTGAGGGCTCAATATTTTACAATGGAAAAAAGTGCACAATCACTTGCCAAATTGTTATAATCAAAATCGATTACAGGACTTCTAATAATAATATTTAATTCCGAGCATGCTGCATCTTGGTTTAAGTTTTTCTATGGACTTATATTCAAATTATTCCCTATAACTATTTAATTTTGTTATTCATTGTGGTCTTCTTCTGTATATTGAAAATTAATTTTATTTGTTTTATCTTATCTTATATATTAAAAAAATTTATGATTTCCATTCCGAGTCCGTTAAGGCGTTCTACCCAATCGATTTGCTTAATTTTTTTTTTCAATGAAAGGTATTAATGCACAGATCAGCCATCAACCATCGGATTTCATCCAATTTTCACCATTCTCAAGTTATACTCAAATGCGATTTCCCCGTGTACATTACTTATGGGAGTTTTTCAAATACACACGTTCTATCCTCAATATCTCAGGTTCTATTCAAGATAGAGACTTCGTTTTGGTTCAAGAACACTCGCTGAAAAACCTTCTTTCTTTTGAGTGTTTGAACACTCAAATCGGTTGAGTTGGAGAGGAGCTAGGCGCGGACATTCAATGTGGAGTTATGGATTTTTGTAGGTTTTTGGCAATTTTTCTACATTCAAAGATCTATATCTCAGGTTCTAATATAGCTAAAGAGTTCGTTTTGGTTTAAGAACATTCGCCGGAACACCTTCTTTCTTTTGAGTTTTTGAACACTTAAATCGGTTGAGTTGGAGAGGAGCTAGGCGCGGACATTCAATGTGGAGTTATGGATTTTTGTAGGTTTTTGGCAATTTTTCTGCAATTCAAAGATCTATATCTCAGGTTCTAATATAGCTACAGAATTCGTTTTGATTTAAGAACACTCGCTAAAACACCTTCTTTCTTTTGAATTTTTGAACACTTAAATCGGTTGAGTTGGAGAGGAGCTAGGCGCGGACATTCAATGTGGAGTTATGGATTTTTGTAGGTTTTTGGCAATTTTTCTGCAATTCAAAGATCTATATCTCAGGTTCTAATATAGCTACAGAATTCGTTTTGATTTAAGAACACTCGCTAAAACACCTTCTTTCTTTTGAATTTTTGAACACTTAAATCGGTTGAGTTGGAGAGGAGCTAGGCGCGGACATTCAATGTGGAGTTATGGATTTTTGTAGGTTTTTGGCAATTTTTCTGCAATTCAAAGATCTATATCTCAGGTTCTAATATAGCTAAAGAGTTCGTTTTGAATTAAAAACACTCGCTGAAACGCCATCTTTCTTTTGAGTTGTTGAACACTCAAATCGGTTGAGTTGGAGAGGAGCTAGGCGCGGACATTCAATGTGGAGTTATGGATTTTTGTAGGTTTTTGGCAATTTTTCTGCAATTCAAAGATCTATATCTCAGGTTCTAATATAGCTAAAGAGTTCGTTTTGAATTAAAAACACTCGCTGAAACGCCATCTTTCTTTTGAGTTTTTGAACACTAAAATCGGTTCAGTTGAAGAGGAGCTAGGCGCGGACATTCAATGTGGAGTTATGGATTTTTGTAGGTTTTTGGCAATTTTTCTACATTCAAAGATCTATATCTCAGGTTCTAATATAGCTAAAGAGTTCGTTTTCGTTTAAGAACATTCGCCGGAACACCTTCTTTCTTTTGAGTTTTTGAACACTTAAATCGGTTGAGTTGGAGAGGAGCTAGGCGCGGACATTCAATGTGGAGTTATGGATTTTTGTAGGTTTTTGGCAATTTTTCTGCAATTCAAAGATCTATATCTCAGGTTCTAATATAGCTAGAGTTCGTTTTGAATTAAAAACACTCGCTGAAACGCCATCTTTCTTTTGAGTTGTTGAACACTCAAATCGGTTGAGTTGGAGAGGAGCTAGGCGCGGACATTCAATGTGGAGTTATGGATTTTTGTAGGTTTTTGGCAATTTTTCTGCAATTCAAAGATCTATATCTCAGGTTCTAATATAGCTAAAGAGTTCGTTTTGAATTAAAAACACTCGCTGAAACGCCATCTTTCTTTTGAGTTGTTGAACACTCAAATCGGTTGAGTTGGAGAGGAGCTAGGCGCGGACATTCAATGTGGAGTTATGGATTTTTGTAGGTTTTTGGCAATTTTTCTGCAATTCAAAGATCTATATCTCAGGTTCTAATATAGATACAGAGTTCGTTTTGGTTTAAGAACATTCGCCGGAACACCTTCTTTCTTTTGAGTTGTTGAACACTCAAATCGGTTGAGTTGGAGAGGAGCTAGGCGCGGACATTCAATGTGGAGTTATGGATTTTTGTAGGTTTTTGGCAATTTTTCTGCAATTCAAAGATCTATATCTCAGGTTCTAATATAGCTAAAGAGTTCGTTTTGGTTTAAGAACATTCGCCGGAACACCTTCTTTCTTTTGAGTTTTTGAACACTTAAATCGGTTGAGTTGGAGAGGAGCTAGGCGCGGACATTCAATGTGGAGTTATGGATTTTTGTAGGTTTTTGGCAATTTTTCTGCAATTCAAAGATCTATATCTCAGGTTCTAATATAGATACAGAGTTCGTTTTGGTTTAATAACACTCGCTGAAAAACCTTCTTTCTTTTGAGTGTTTGAACACTCAAATCGGTTGAGTTGGAGAGGAGCTAGGCGCGGACATTCAATGTGGAGTTATGGATTTTTGTAGGTTTTTGGCAATTTTTCTGCAATTCAAAGATCTATATCTCAGGTTCTAATATAGATACAGAGTTCGTTTTGGTTTAATAACACTCGCTGAAAAACCTTCTTTCTTTTGAGTGTTTGAACACTCAAATCGGTTGAGTTGGAGAGGAGCTAGGCGCGGACATTCAATGTGGAGTTATGGATTTTTGTAGGTTTTTGGCAATATTTCTACATTCAAAGATCTATATCTCAGGTTCTAATATAACTACAGAGTTCGTTCTTTTCTATTATAATGATTCCTAATACTTATTTAATGGATTCGATGCGAGCGAAGCCGCGGGTAAAAGCTAGTCTTTACTTTTATGTTTGTTTTTCAGTTTTTACAAGCTTTTTTCTACTTATTGTAACAATTGTAACAATAAAACATTTCTCTTTCTCTCTATTAGTAAATGGTCGAAAAATATTACACATACTACGCTTTACAAATTCCTGAAAACGTATTTGATATTCCGGTTACAACAAATCCAAAAATTTGTCGAGAAACTTTGAGAAAAGTGTATGTTTTTAGCATAACTCGAATATCTTTACATAAATTTATATTTTTCCAGGCTTTCTTAGCAGCGGTAAATACCGGTCAATCAGATTTGCGAAAGGTGCTTCGAATAGAAAAAGGGGGTCACCAAGTGGTGTCCACAGGTCCTAGAGTTTTAGTAGATACAAAGAAAAGTAAAAAAACCACAGATACTGAAGACGTTAGAGAGTTGAGCGCAGTACGCGAAGACGGTAAAATCGTAACCGAAACACAGCGAACTACCGAACACGAAGAAGTTAACGACGAGGAATTGCCAGAGGATGCACCAGTACGAGATTTCCAAAAGGAGAGTTCACAAAGGTAATAAAATCATATTTTTGGTCTCAATTTCTAAAACCACGTTTATTTTTATAAAAGCGAATGAAATCTGCAGAATATGATGAATAATTAACTAATTCGAAAACTGACGTGGGCTCTTCACTTTTAAATGCCACCTTTTGAGTATGTCGAGTGATATTGCAGATTTTTCTAATTTATCCAACAAATCTTTGTGATTTACAACTATTCTAAATGCAAGTTTCGAATCACTGCACGCTGCTCCACAAGATTTCCTTTAATACTGAGATATGAGTTGAATTGAGGTAAATTACAATCTGATTTATAAAAACTAATCAAAGAATGTTAACTTCCAACATTAATTTGGAAATAATGCGCCTAGTATTATGGAACTGTGTCGATTATGAATTCTGAAGAATTAATCTTTTTGTAAAAAGGTGTGAACAATGCTTGTAAACAGAAAAGGACTAAATAAGGAGGTTAGCGAATGAAGTGGGTCTCCTCGACAGCTATTCAGTGTCACTTTTACCGAATGTAGTATTTCCTAGGTTTTTCCGAGAGTTGCTAATGCCTGAAATATGTTTTCTTGTAATTGAATCATACGCTTGCTTGAAATCCACAAAAAAAAGCTTCAGGTTTAATCCTTAGCCATATCTATTGTCCTGAATTGTCTTCAGTATGAAAATTTAATCATTTTTTGAAGCCTAGTCGATTTCCTTATCCTTATCCTGTTGGTTTAGCGTCTGCTTTTGTTCCCATATATTTTTAATCCACTCCCCAAAGGTTCACTTCTATTGGAATGCCGTTCCGACAAGCATTTTTGCCATTGTTCTTATTATCCATTAATTACTCTGCTTCCATTTTCAATGGTGTTTCTTCCACTGGTTCTTTCATTGATTCCTCTTCTTAAACTCGTCTTCATCGTTGTCTGTTTCATCATTTACCAGTTTTTATTATTTTCCAGCATGCGTTTTAATTTCCAATGTTTCTATCCCATTCTAAATAGCAGATTTAAATGAAAAAATAGTCGAAAGATTCAATATTATAAACGAATCACTTAAATTTCAACTTTCAAACTCAAACAAAATTGATTTATGACAAAGATGCTGTTAGTAACGTAAATAAGTAACATTACTTAACCTCGCAATTTTAAATATGCAAAATCGAGTTAAACAAACAGACCACAAATATTAGCATGTTAAAGTAACAGTTAAATGATAAACAAGCACTAACAGATGTTTTTTTTTTTAATAATTACAGTGCATCGTCGTGTTGTAAGCGGTTGTTAATTTTTTTTATTTGTATACACTTTCTTGCAATTATAGAAACATGAATCAGTCGATTAAATTGAACACTTTAACGACTGTATTAAATTTGATGCTGTCATAATAAAATATTGTTATTCATCACCACTTTCCTTACTCAAAGTAAAAATATATTACAGCACTTGAAGCCTCGAAGGCCATGGCTGGATTATTTTTTACAATTAAAAAAATTTGCAAAATCTTTAGGCTCTGTTTTGTCCCAACCACTCAATTCTTTGGGCTTTGATTATTTGCGTAATCTTAGTCTCGTTACAATACAATACAATTAATAACAATCTAAGGTTAATGAGGACGACGATGACTTTGGGACAACATGAAAAGGAATGATACAACAAACAATATCCTTGACCTAAAACAACAAACAAAAAGAAAAGATTGGATGCGGCAAACAAAAATAATAAGCCAGATACAAACAATTACAGCGAAAAATCAGAACGAAAGTTAGAGAAGCAAAAAATATCTGGGCAAATAAAAAATGTAAGGAAATTGAAGACCTGGAGAAGAACCATCAGGAACTAAACGTAATCAAACGGTACTAGTAAATGAGTCAAACAATCATCACCACTTTCCTAGGCTATGTTTTGTCCCAACCACTCAATTTTTTGGGCGTTGATTATTTGCGTAATCTTAGTCTCGTTACAATACAATACAATTAATAACAATCTAAGGTTAATGAGGACGACGATGACTTTGGGACAACATGAAAAGGAATGACACAACAAACAATATCCTTGACCTAAAACAACAAACAAAAAGAAAAGATTGGATGCGGCAAACAAAAATAATAAGCCAGATACAAACAATTACAGCGAAAAATCAGAACGAAAGCTAGAGAAGCAAAAATATCTGGGCAAATCAAAAATGTAAGGAAATTGAAGACCTGGAGAAGAAAGAACCACGATAGCTTTCATCTGCATAAAAAAATTGAAGAGTCAAACAAAATTATGGCAGATCAGCAAGAACAACTCGAGGCATGGTACAAATACATTAAAAACATGTTTGGTAACAACCGTACAGACAGATAGAATTAAAAATGCACTACGTCTGACCAAAAATGGGAAAGCTGCTGGTCCAGATAGAATTGATAAAATTTCTTGATGATGAACATGTTACATTAAGGTTCAAAACAAAATATAAGAGACAGGTAATATTCCCGACCTACCCAAAAAGTCAAATGCAAAACGTTGTAAAGAATACCGCCTTATAAGTCTCATGTGTCACGTGTTAAAGGCATTTTTGAGGATCATACACACTCGTATATGGAGAAGATTGGATGCTCTAACATTGGCGAAACTCAGTTTGGATTTAGGAACGGCTTCGGGACACGTGAGGCCCTTTTTGCGCAGTACAGAAATGTCTAGATCAACAGACAACCGTAATAGCTTGCTCCATAGATTACGAAAGGGATTTTGACAATGTGAAGCATGATATCCTGATTAACAAACTGGGACTCGATAGTAGAGACATCACTATAATTAAACAACTGTATTGGAATCAAGTGGACCAGATAAAGTGCGATAACAGTCTCTCGGAAAAAATCTAAATTATGACAGGGTTGCGATCTTACCCCGCTCCTGTTTAATATATATTCAGAGGCAATTTTCCATGAGGCTCTTGAAGACATTGAAATTGAGGAAATCTTGAACAATATTAGGTATGTGGATGACACTGTAATGACCAGATGACTACCGAAATTCATGGTAATATCGAAAACTAGTATTAATGTGTCGCTGTCAATTAATAACCAACCCATAGAGAGAATACACCGTTGTAAGTATTTGGGAAGCTGGCTGAATGACGAGTGGGACCCAGATGAAGAAATTAAGACAAGAATAGAAATAGCCAGGAGCTTAAATTGAAGTCGTTTCTCACAAATAATGACCTTAATCTGAGAACACGCTGGAAAATAACACAATGTTTTGACTACTCTACTTTATGGTGTTGAGAACTGGACTTTGAAGGTCTCCAGCATGCGTAAGGTGGAAGCTTTTGAAATGCGGCTCTTTAGATGGATCCTTAAAGTACCATGGACGGATCGGGTGACCAAAGACGAGGTGCTAATACGAATGAACAGAGAACGAGAACTATTAATCATTGTAAAGAGAAGGAAAGCTTCCTGCTTTGTCCACATTTTTAGAAATCGAAAATATGCCTTTTTACAGCTGATCATGGAAGGGAAGATAGAAAAATCTAATACGCATGAATGAAGGGGGCACTGGAAGAAGAAGTCTCGTTATATATTTCTTTCAAAATAGCATTCCTTGTTTTCTTGAAAGGTCTGAATTCAGTTGTTTCGCCATTCACCCCGAAGACTTCAATTTGATGCTTCCGGTGATCGATCAAACCTTATGAGTCCCCTGCTTCAGCCCCTTTTTTTCCTTAAAAAATATCTGATAGCCTTCCTCGAGATAATGCTTCGATCTCAGTTCAATTCGAAGTCAATTCCAGCATTTTTATGTTTTTTTTGGTAACACCTAAAAACTCTAAATCCTCATACAACTTTGTCGAATTGCTCATAGAAAACAACTCCAACGAATTACGTCTCTTGAAGCTGATTATCGTACTGATAAATTCATTGTAAACGGAGAAAACGATGAGCATAACCTCAATTTTCTATTTTGACAAGGTTCATTTTTGGAGCACCATTCACTAGATTGTTGACTAGTTTCAACGTCAGATTCATAAACCCACATCTGATCGCCAATATTGGGTGTTCTTCAACATATGTTTTGTCACCTATACTCGAAGTTGCAAAACATTTTGGTACAAATCTAGTTTTAACACGATTTATATCAAAAATGTTTGGTTTCGGTTCAAGAGATATATTGAGAGCCTCTGCTAAATCTCTGATGCCCTCACAGTGATTATCGAGGACATTTTTGTTAACACGACCTTCAAAGTTCAAGAAAATTCGTTGTACAACTTTTTTTCATAGTCAATATCGCCAGGAAAACTTTTCGCACTATAAATTAATCGAGATATATATATATAAAAAGTTTTGTCAGACCCAGTATAACTTAAATTCGTTATGTTACAGATATTTGAAAACGAGAGAACAAGAAGACGTCGACTACATCGCTGATGGTGTAAATATCGGGCACGAAATGAGGTTCAAAACAGAAACAATGGAGGCGGATCGTCGAGGAGATGGAGTAGATGAACCCGACTTATTTGAGTCTCTATCTGCAAGAGCCCGTAGAAGAGCAAATACCAGACAACCTTATAGACAGAGAGGTAATTAAAATTCTCCATTTTTTATTATTTATAACGAAAATTTGATTTTCGAATACCTATTTGTGAAATTGGTTTAACACTAACATTACCTTTTTATGAACTCAACATTTTTATTATTTATTTTGTAACAACAACATTTTAAAACCTTCAACTATTTCTTCCTCTGGTTTTCCACTGTTGGAAACTTTTTTTAACTCATCTGTCTTCTTCTTTTCTTCGCGTTCCGTGACTGTTATCGTTGATTGACTATCATATTGACGATCAAAGTTTGTTTTTACTGCTGAGTTGTTTTTTTAGATGCTAATCCAGGCTTCTCTTATCCATTATTTGGTCTTGCATTACCAAATAAAGAATATCGTAATTAACAAGCTTGTAAAGCAGTCTAATTTATGTCGCTTTAGGCTCTTAGATGAGGTTTAATCGGTTACACGAAGGCAGCCGTTCAAGTTACGCAGCAACCGCACCAGCAACCACAGGCTGCTCAATCTGGTTGCACTCCTTCTCAAACATACGGATTCTATCACATTCGGCAGCCATTCCTTATCAGGACTAACAACTCGACAAAAAAAACACAATGAATCTCGAGGATCGTTTCCATGTTCATCAAAAACTTTGAACTACAATCCATTCAAAGTTGGTGATTTTCTAGCTGCTCTATTGGCTGCTATGTTCGACAGAGAAGATGGCGACTGGTTGCGTAACTTTAGCTGCAAAGTCTTGCTCCCGCTTTAGCTCGAATCTCCTCGCTAGAATCCCATTTATTGTTTATTACGTACTTTGATATTTCTATTTGATCCGTTCACCGTGATTTTTCCTTCTGGTAGGTCTTGTTGTGTAGTTATGACCATAAACAGGATGGCGCAATACAACGTGCATAGTCAAAGATTAAATTGATTGAAAAATAAATGCAAAAGGTATAGTTAAAATCAAACAAAAGATTGTAAAGTTTATTCTTTGCGAAAATTTACAACCTCAGCCTGAAGATGTCAGCACTAACACATCAATAATGTAGTTAAACATCATATTTTTCTGAAAAATGGAAAAATTAAGTTTGAAATTGTTGTTAAATATTTTTTTTTTGACTGATGATTAGTGTCGGGATAGACAATCAACGATATCATCGAAAAAGTTCGCTAAAGGGCATTGGACGATCGTCGGATATAGATTAGAGCTAGAAGAGAGTATCGGCATATCAAAAGAACCCATTTCCCAGTTAACGACTGTAGAATTATGCATGCCAAAGCTATCCGCGCGTTGGGTGTGCGTTTGCTCATTTTATTGACGTGGTTTAAGCAAAATGACTTTGAGTCATAACTGTAAATGAAACGTGGATAAACTACTACACTCCTGAATCGAAAGAACAATCAAGATACAAGCAAAGACGATTTTTTCGACGCATCATTGCTTAATCATCATCATTAAGCCTTTCAATCCCACGTGGATTATGGCTATCGCTTTTGGCGATTTAAATCCTTTTTTTTTTTGAGGTGGATTACTCCTCGTTTTCTAATTTTTATTTTCTCTATAGTTTGTCATTTGTTTTAGTTGCGTTTGTTATTATTTTCCATTCTTTTCGTTCCAGTATTTTGCTTTCCAATTTTTCTCTGCACGCCCCTTCTTTTGATCATTTCATTTTCTTCTCATTCCCTGCCCGGCCCAGTTGAGCCTTTGTACATCATTGCTTAAAAAGTTAAATAACGACTTAATTTAAAGAAAAAGAAATTGCTTTCCGAACGCGACGCACCTTCTCACATTTCGGTGATCGGTATTCATCAGATCTAATCCCTAGCGACTTTTTCCTGTATCCTAACCTCAAAGTTTCACTTCCAGAAGGGAGATTTTATCGCATTAAGTTGAAAAACATGTCTTGTCCCTCGTAAATTATAGTTTATACATTTACTTGTATATATATTTATATAAATGTAATATAACAAACTTACTCACATTTATGTTATTCACACCACAATTTCTTCCTTGTAAACTAACCACTAATATCACTAATCTCCCCTTTGTAGGTCTAGAGGAAGTGGCGTCTCCGTTAGATCGCAAAGACGCGCTCACCCGTAAACCGCTAGATTTCGATCAAGAAGAAGAAACCCGTAAAGTCGAAACGTCCAAATGGTTAGAGCACCATTTCGGCAGCGATTCCCGTTCCTCCAATAATTCGACGGTCGAAGAGGAGGAAACCCCTCCGAAAACGAGTTTCTTTAACGTAACCATTAAATCGCAACCCTCTAGAACGGAACCCGTAGTACCCCACAATACATTTGTATCCTCGATTAAGGAGACTTCGAGAGTTTATAGTCCCGTTGAGCCGGAAAGGGACAGGAACCAAATCGGAGGATACTATAAAGGTAAGTTGTGTGGATTGGTATTTGGTTCTTGGCCCATATGTTTTCGATTTAAGAAAAATTTATTTAAACATCGCTGATATTCGTTATCTTTGTTTCAGGTATTAACGAATGGTCGGAGCACCGTCAGCACTACCATTACAACGATCAACGACACTCCCCTTCGTATCACACTCCATCCCCTTATTCCGGCGATCGTATGCGACGATCCCCTAGTCCCGATTATCGTCCTTCCCGCTCACCCGTTCCGGATTATCGAAATCAGCATTCTCCAACACCAGATTACGCTAGAAATCAACATTCGCCTATTCACGACTACCCTCGGAACACTAGGAAATCGCCTAATCGAGAAATAGTCACCGTCACACCGACTCCTCCTAGGAGGACGAAAAACGAAAGGCCACGGCAACGTATCGTCGACGATAGGAGCAGATATAAAAGCGAATATCGTAACGTAAGACGGGAGGATGAGAGGAGTCACATATTGGAACACATCGAAGAACCTCCCCCGGATTATTCGCCGCCGAGTCCTCCGCAAATGCCGAGCGGGAAAAGACAAAATCAAAAAACTAGATTCGCCGTCGAACCGCCGCCCAAACCTCCAAAATCCGGAAATATTATAGGTTAGTAAAATGTTTCAATTTTGACGAAATAAGCGCGTATACGGAATTGTTTGGTATCTTAATTCTTCGCAGCACATCTTGAAATTCGCAGAAAAACAAAGTACCACAGTTTACAAGTAGACGACTCCAACGCTGATTCTGGTAGTGGCAAGGTTACTTCTTCAATTTTCTCTTAAGGCAACACCCACTTTTATTTTTGTACGAGCACTAGAGGGTAAACCCTATCACACCAGGTTAATTCGAGTATTGCCTGCGCAATAAAGACGCCTGTGGATATTGCTTTTGAACTTCTGGATGTCGTAGTATCCGGGAAAGATACGTCTGCCTGTCGAGTAGATTTTACAGTTACTAGTTAGGATTATGTTGGACAGTACCACTGCTAGTGATAGTATGGGTAAAACAGATTCAGGTCATCGACGTTTCTATGGTCTAACCTGTTTATGGTAAACTCTGGATCGCCCATAACTCTTCTGTGTCGAGTCGAGCATCTTCAAGGAATGCTTGTAAGCCGAACTCCAAAAATAGATCAACTTGGGCCTTGTAGAAGAATAGTAGCGATTGCGGTGTATATAGTTTTTTGGTCTTAAAGAGAACTTCAAGTTCTTGTTAATCTGCATTAGCTAATTCGGCCACGTGACTATTCCAGGACATAATACTACCAACAAGCGAATTTGTAATGTAAAAACAGCCTACCTACAGCTACCTTAGGGTTTATACAGGAGATAAAGAGTCGGTGACAAGATGCAAACCTTCCTGAGATGTGACTATCGCTGGCGGCCTGGATGGATCAGTCTTTGAGGAAGCTACTGAGCCAGTCGATGAGTGAGGATGACAAACCGTACAATTTTACTTTATTTAGACGGTTGGCGTACCAAACCTTGTCAAAAACCTTTGATATATCCTTGGGATTGCTCATATTTCTCTATGGCTCCAGTAGATATGTTGGTGATATAGACCAGGAGATTTCCGGTTGATCTATGTGTACGAAAATCGTATTGATGGTATCTGAAGATGTTAGCAGACTCAAGGTATCGCTGGTTAATTGGTAATAGCTGGGAACATACAGGATAAAAGGGGACTTTTCAGGGTTTAATTACAGTGGCTTCCTTAATGTGCCTCTAAATTTCCAAGTTCGGTTTTTGCGATCTTTTTGCACTACTCCTTTTTATAGTTATTTAACATTATGTCAGATATAAAAACACTACTGTCGAAGCAATTAGGTTCATCCAATTTCACTGTTGTGTTTGACTAAACCTTAATAGTGGCGACGAGATAAACATTGCGCTATGAATGCCGATCAATTCGCACAGTTTCTAGCTGCGTTCGAAGAGGAACAGGACACGGTGATATAACAATCTACTGTCGCTTCGACTGCCGCCGTTCAAGCTGCTATTTCTGATAATGATCATGGTCCTTCAGATCAGTTCAATCTTGCTCTAATTCAATCCTCCGAATATCTCGATTCAAAGAAGAAATCCTTCAAAATCTATCTCCAGAGATTCGAAAATTACACGAAAATGAAGAATATTTCAACGAAGCCTGAAATGTGTCCACAGTTGCTTTTGAATTCTTTAGGTCCTCCGACTTATGACGTTCTTAACTATCAAATTTCTCTAATGGAACGGTGGCGACATAAAACAGGCGACAATGTTAGATTTGGCTCTTGAAAGACTCATACAGTCGATTGTTGCCGATTTTGGACCACGAAATTCATTCTGTAGCGATGTGCGACCGCGATTGAATTGGGAAAACCAGCGAAACGTGGTAGCTCAAGATGATGCTTCATCACCAAAAGTTGTTGGTTTAATCCACGTCGAAAGTTGTAGAAAATCATCTCACGCAAATGTTTCAAATATTTGCAAATAGTACACGTTCACCATTGTGTCAAATGTCAATGTCAGATTTGACATATTCACATCATAGCTGCCATATCTCAAAACACAAGTAGCAATCTTGGTGATTACTAAGTGAAAGTAATTAATTATTATTATTATCTAAAAATTTTGCTACTACTCCATGTTTCATCGAGGCAACGACGTTTTCTATCAAGGACGTGTTATTCTGTCGCCACATTTTAAACGAGACACACCATATAAATCTTTTCTCAGAATCACCTGCTTGAGGTTTGTCATTTTTATGTTTCCGCATTCCTCTACATGATAATATGTAAACAATTTATCAATTATATATTCATAGACATAAGTGTGGGTAATACAACGTATGATTTTAAAGTTGTTTTCCTTTGAAAGCAAACACACAGTCATCTAATAAAGAATATCATTTATTTGTCGATTTGTGATGTGATCTCGTGAATGTGCATGGGTGTTTCAAACTTAATGACAATATCGTAGGTAAAAAAAATATTATTTGATACAAAACTGTACGTAATTATTGCAAATAGACCGGAAATTAAAATTATTAAATAATAAAAATAACTGCACGAATTTATGGTAGCTGAAAAATTGTTCAAAAAATTCTGATTACATTTTTGTCATAATTAAAATAAAAAAAATGTTATGAAAATTTATTTATGTTTCAAATTACACTGTGAAATAATCTCTTAGTTTTCACGATGGGTCTCAAAAAAACAATTTCTCTTTTTATTTATACAGATATATTTCTTTTCTCTTCAAATTGTGTCCAATGCTCGAACCCATCAGTACGATCAACTGTTGATGGTCTAGAGCAAGGGTCTCCAAACTTTGAAGCCTTTGAAGACCAGGATAATTTTTTTCGTTACATCCCAAGGTCCAAAACAATAGTCGGTGAAAAATCACAATTCCATAAATCTCATTAGTGTTTTTTTGTTTCATTAGTTGGGGATTAATTCCATATTTGTTAGTTAATAAATAAGCTTAAGTTTAGATATTTTACTTGAGTTTTCTACATCATCAAACTTTTACACAAACACAGTACATAGTAACACATTAGTCTTAAGCTGTCGCGGGCCGGATCTGGCCCGCGAGCCGTAGTTTGGAGACCCCTGGTCTAGAGCAGGGTTGGGGAAACTTTTTGCTTCGCGCGCCAATTTTTCTTAACGAAATATATGGCGGGCCAAGTAGCATTACATTATTTATATAACCTTTTTACATTTGCAATTAATTGAACTCAAGTTAGCCGCGTAGTAAAAGGTTGAGGAGCACTGATCTTTTTGGGAACATGTGACATGTGGAACTGTTTTTGTTTCTGCACGATTTCATCATAAGCCGGTTCCATTTGTGATGCTGAATTGTTAACAATGGAAAAAGGAGGTCATCCGAAAGCCCATTACGAAGACAATTTTTTCTTATTTTCATTATTGAAAACGTTTGTCTGCACAAATAGCTTGTACAAAACGTAGCCATTATTTTTTGGGCATCCGCGAGCCGGATTTCAACGCTTTGCGGGCCAGAGACGGCCCGCGGGCCGTAGTTTCCCCTTCCCTGGTCCAGGGGCAGCAGATCTTCTTTGAGCACGTCTGGGAGTGTCGCTCCTTCCAATTTTACGCGGGGAATATGTTAAATCTATTCGAAATTGTTGTTTTGCCGTTTATGCTGTTGAAAAGAACCCCAAACATTTACAACGCACAAATCAAGCAATTTTTTACTTTTCATAGTTATTTAGTGTCGCCCAATGTCAGCATCCATCAAATCCACACTACCTACGGGTCTGTTGTAGACTTTGATAATTTTTTGGGCTCCACACCATATAAAGAGGATGCCAAATATACAAGACTGTTATCGTTGAACAAAAGAAATTGGACAACCGTCATATTCTGTTAAAAATTCTTCTACAGTCCCCCTTAGACTTTTTTCCATACTGTTGTCATCGGTAACGGGGTTGTTTGGAATACGACCTTTTCGTATTGTCTCCAATGCAAAAATAACCTTTTCTTCAGCTCAGTCTAATCAAACTAATAACAATATTAGGATTTGCTCCAATATCTATCTCAACAATTACGTTTTCTTGTCCTGAGAAGATTCCAAACTTGTAAGCTAAACCATTTTGAAGCCCCATTTTTTGGGTTTTCGAAAATTGTATTGAACAGTTTATCTCTAGCAAATCAGGCGACCGTGGAGGTCAATCAACATCAACATTTCTTGAAATAACTTGAAACAATCCTGGTTGTATCTTATGTGGTCCCATCTTGTTGATACAACATGTTAATCAAGCCCTAAGCATGCAGTCGTGGCGTTAAAAAGTTTTCAATCATATCACGATTTCAGTTTCACAGAAGTAAGTTCCAATGATTCCTCCTGACCAAATAGCACACCAGACTGTCACTTTTAATGGATGTAAAAGTGACTGATGAATAATTTGAGGGTTTTCCATTGCCCAGAACCGACTATTCTGATTATTCACATATCTATTCAAATGAAAATGTGTCTCGTCATAAAAATCGGTGTTGTCATGGGTGAGTTGGTCTTCTGGAAGAAGCTCTTGTGTCAACTGAAGGAAATAAAAGCAAATCCTTGTGCCAAATTGTGGCCAAAGTTGTTCTTTAAAGACCAAGCTCCTGAGTACGGCGTCGAATTGAGATTGATGGATTGTTTTGAACACTTTATCGAGCAGCAATAATGTTTTCAGCCGATCTTGCAGTACGTTGTGGTCTATCAACTACAGTCCCTCTTTCTTCGAAATCATTCACTACACTACACTTGTTGGCACGTTGTTTCTCTCAAAAATTTCACGTAACTTTCTCATCATCACAGTAATCGTCGATTCATTTTGATAAAATGTTTTAACGACTAAAACACGTTGGATTATCGTCTCTACTTCACGACTGCCAAATATGAACTGTCAAAACTAATGTTTAACAAAATGGCGGCACAACAAAGTAGTATACCCTCCCGGCGGACACCCGGTATAATAGTAAAGGAGCACGAAACACAAAATTGATAGATAGCTCTACCGTAATTTTCTTCATATCTCATTCTAATACACGAATTTTATTAAAAGTGCAGTCTAGGATTACTTTGTCTGTGGTTCTAACCCATCAAAAAACGTCCTTCGTAAGGTGACGATTCTGCGCAATAGAGATTACGTGTTCCAACCGGACAGTTACTTGGTTGACAACAAGTACTGTTACTAGAACCGTACATAACCAGAGATTGAGCAGAACATATCATTTTTAAACGACGCCATCTGAAAGTTGTTCGTTCTGTATTCATTTACATACCGAAAGTTGCGTTTTGAGTGTTCCATGTATTGAAAGTGACAGTTCCGTACTGCAAAACACTTTCGGGACGCTCTGGAGTAGACAAGTTTGACTTCCTTAAATGTGACAGTTGACAGTTTCGTTCTGTATTTATTTATATACCGAAAGTTGCGTTTTGAGTGTTCCATGTATTGAAAGTGACAGTTCCGTACTGCAAAACACTTTCGGGACGCTCTGGAGTAGACAAGTTTGACTTCCTTAAATGTGACAGTTGACAGTTTCGTTCTGTATTTATTTATATACCGAAAGTTGCGTTTTGAGTGTTCCATGTATTGAAAGTGACAGTTCCGTACTGCAAAACACTTTCGGGACGCTCTGGAGTAGACAAGTTTGACTTCCTTAAATGTGACAGTTGACAGTTTCGTTCTGTATTCATTTACATACCGAAAGTTGCGTTTTGAGTGTTCCATGCAGCGAAAGTGACAGCAAAACACTTTCGGGTCGCTCTGGAGTAGACAAGTTTAACTTCCTCAAATGTTACTCTAGCCACTTCAATGTTGACAGTTTGACTTCGATGATTTTGCATAACCTTAAATTTTCAATTTAAATCCAACAAAGTACGTCCCAAGAACGATGCATATTAGCAAGTTGGAACAAACCTTTTGAAGTGCTTACACGTAAATCTGGATAATTTACAATGCGTCGCTACTTTTTTTTACTAAATGTTCGTTATAATATACAGAGTGTTTATAAAATATTGAATAATTGCTCTCGATTTGGCTATCCTCGTTCGAATCTTCAAGCTAGCATCCCATTTATTGTTTACTGTGGGTTCGGAGCTACGTTAATTTGTCTACTTGATCTATTTGTAGGTTATTAACAGTGATTTCTCCTTCTGGTACATATTATTATTCAGCTATAACTATATATTTAGCCTTTGTATTAAGCTTTAATTGCTAGTGATGGTAAACAGTCCATGGTGGCTGTCAGTTCTTTCTTCGCTATTTTTAACGCCATAATTGTAGAGGAATCGGTGTCCCTTGAGATTTCTACCACGTTTCATTACGTTAATTTTAATTTAATATCTTAAACGATTCTATACAGAATGTACCACGAAAATTAGTTGTTACTCTCGTTTCCAGCCATAACATTACAAATCTCGCCTAGACCGTGACCTTAATTAAAAAGCGACATTTCTACACCTTTCTCTCTCTCAGTTAGACATGCCTACAATTATAATAAACATAAAGAATCCCATCAATGATAAAATAGAACTCTCTCTTTTGCAGGTCAATCGATTCGTAAACTAGTAGGCAAAATACGTTCAGCAAGCGCGGAACGTAAGGCCCGACAACGCGCGAAACGTTCCCCATCGCCGCCGTCCTACCAACAGGGTCACGTTATCGATAATATCGACCACAGGAATCACGTAATCGACAATAACGCGTCCAGCATGGAACGATTGGATCGACCGGTCCAACGGTATTATCTCGGAGAAGATCCCTTCGGCGGAAGCATTTACGGTAGAGAAAATAAATATGAGGGTGCGAAACCTGCCAGGAATTCGAGAAGGAGAGAAATGGTACCGGAGGAAAGGAGGTAGGAGGATTTTTTTAAGGGTTGAAAGGAAGTAGACGGATTAAGGGTTCAATGAGTATGCAACTAAATATTTATCGATGAATTCGTGAATGCGTGAATTGTTTTTTATTTTGTCATAGATAACGTACTGGGTGTTCTAAAAAAAACGCCGTATAATTGGGATATTTAAAACGATAAAGTGACTTAATGAGAACCATAAATGAATAATTTGATTGGTTGACGACGAATGGATAAGTAGATGTCGAGTGGATGAAAAAATTATGTATGTTTATGGTGGTACAAAAAGGAAAAGGAAAAAATTTTTATTTTGATTTATTTTTACCAAAATTTAACTTTTTCTAACGATAATTCGAGATCCAAATAATAAGTTTCGAATGTGGAACACACGGTATATATTTTATTTATTTACTAAAACTTAATATAAATTTAAGGCACATCCTCAAAATCGGCACACACACAAAGCGTACAATTATAAATGTAATACTCTCAAACCTTTTATAAAACGAAACACTTAAAAAGTAACTGTGGTAAAATGAAAATGTATTAAATTCCCTACAAAAATGATCTGTTGCCCTTTTTGCGTAAAATTACTCGTTTTCTCGTAAAACGCGATTGAAAGTTAAGATATATCTTATTTTCCGGCCACTGCACAGTGGTGCCAAATTTCGAAAAGCTGGCCAAAAATTGGAAAAAAAAATTAGGGATTTGTGTATCATAAATTAGCTAAAACGATTGCTAATGAGATAGAATCAAAAAGAAATTTGTTAATTAAACTCTTGCTGAACTTTATTTGTGATTTTTCTGTTAATTTCACATCGAATTAGTAATCAGCGACCCCAAAAACCCCAGAGTGAGAGTATTCAAACCGATAACTTGAATTTCTTAGTTTTGGCCAGCTTTTTGAAATGTCTTTATGAAGTATAGGATGAAATCCAATGGGGTGGTTGTAGAAGGGAGAAGAGGGTATTTTTCTGTTAATTTCACATCGAATTAATAATCAGCGACCCTAAAAACCCCAGAGTGAGAGTATTCAAACCGATAACTTGAATTTCTTAGTTTTGGGCAGCGTTTTGAAATGTCTTTATGAAGTATAGGATCAAATCCAATGGGGTAGTTGTAGAGGGGAGAAGAGGGTATTTTTCTGTTAATTTCACATCGAATTAATAATCAGCGACCCTAAAAACCCCAGACTGAGAGTATTCAAACCGATAACTTGAATTTCTTAGTTTTGGGCAGCGTTTTGAAATGTCTTTATGAAGTATAGGATGAAATCCAATGGGGTGGTTGTAGAAGGGAGAAGAGGGTATTTTTCTTTTAATTTCACATCGAATTAGTAATCAGCGACCCCAAAAACCCCAGAGGGAGAGTATTCAACTCGATAACTTGAATTTCTTAGTTTTGGCCAGCTTTTTGAAATGTGTTTATGAAGTATAGGATCAAATCCAATGGGGTAGTTGTAGAAGGGAGAAGAGGGTATTTTTCTGTTAATTTCACATCGAATTAGTAATCAGCGACCCCAAAAACCCCAGAGGGAGAGTATTCAAACCGATAACTTAAATTTCTTAGTTTTGGGCAGCGTTTTGAAATGTCTTTATGAAGTATAGGATGAAATCCAATGGGGTGGTTGTAGAAGGGAGAAGAGGGTATTTTTCTGTTAATTTCACATCGAATTAGTAATCAGCGACCCCAAAAACCCCAGAGGGAGAGTATTCAAACCGATAACTTGAATTTCTTAGTTTTGGGCAGCGTTTTGAAATGTCTTTATGAAGTATAGGATGAAATCCAATGGGGTGGTTGTAGAAGGGAGAAGAGGGTATTTTTCTGTTAATTTCACATCGAATTAGTAATCAGCGACCCCAAAAACCCCAGAGGGAGAGTATTCAACTCGATAACTTGAATTTCTTAGTTTTGGCCAGCTTTTTGAGATTTGGCACCACTGTACACTGGGGGATTACTGCAATACGGAAAAACAAACTTTCATATTTTTGTTGAAAATCATCGTACGTTGTATTTTTCAAGATCTTCACTTTATTCTCCAATCAAATTTTCCTGGAAACGTCACCGTAGAACTGGTGCAAAAGAATTGCAATTATCTCGTGTCCTGTCAATCTTTTGAGATAATATCTACACGGTAAACAAAGATATATTCACGTACTTTCTGAAAATATTGTGACGTTTTTCGTATTTATTTACTCGTGGGGTGAATTAATAAACACTGTCTTCTACGTTCTTAATTTATACACAATATCTACAATACACTCAACTTATATAATTTACTTATAAATATCACTTAAAGAATTTCTGCGATTACTTTTAGTAATTCGTTATTTTCACTAAGACTATATATTTAAAACTAAACTCTCTGCGTTCATTTATATACCTAAATAAAATTCTAGAAAGTTCGAGAATAAAAAAACGAAAGAAATGAATAAATAGACTTTCCTAGAAATTATTTAGAAGAAATACTGTAAATAAACCGCCTGCCACCAAAAAAAAATTGTATACAAATATACATCAAATCTTTTTTTTCTTATTAAGAAAGTGTGGGCCAATTTTCAGCTTGTCTTACACTCCTGGCAATTTTTTCCTTTCTATATTAATAACCTATTAAATATTTGTATTACGTACAAAATCTGGCAACGTTGTTAAAATATGAACCTGTTTCTATGATTATCTTTTTACTTTGATATAAGATAAGCAGTGTACGCATGCTCCTTGAATCTTTTTTACTTATATATGAGACGTTTAGCACCAGAGTGGATTAACCTTATCACCTTTCGAAAGTTTTACTTATTTAAAACATTTTTAAATTAATACTTAGGATACGATTCTACTGCAATGTTGATTCTTGTGAACTCACCCAAGTAAAATCAAATTATGCAAATATTTCTAGTTGTCTCGAATCAACTCTTCTGCACATAAAACTCGATCTTAATTCTGCTACTGGTTTCAGAACACCAGTTCATACAAATAGAAAAAACAAACGATGGTAATTAAAAGTTAACTCTAATTGTGACTCGACTGAGGTAATGAAAGATGACAAATAACTTTCGCTTAGCATTAAAAAGAGAAGATTTTGGCATATATACATGCTTAAACTAAACACGATACCAATTAGTACGTTTTATGTTGTAATTTGCACAAAATATATTAAAACAAACATATTTTGAATGAATAAATTTCATAACCTGGTTATTTTTCCAGATAGACTGAGATAGCCTTGGTTCTGAACGCCTCATATATGATCTAGTAAAGTACGAGATGTGATCAAAAAATACTTAAATAAATTTTTATTCTTAGCTTTGTTAGTGGGTGAAATTCCGAATCAGTTTAGGGACTGATCACATGCGCAATTGTCGTTTATTATTACTACACTTATTTCAACTGTTATGTCTTATACCCTTAGGTGTAAGAATGTATAATTTTTGGTTTACCTTTCAACCACAAATCACAAAAAAGTTTTCCTGTCGTCCATATCTGCCTGATTTATCATCAACTGACTACAGAAAATAAAAACGTTTTGACACTATTTCTGATGTTGAGGAAACCATAACAGAGGAATAGGGTTTAACGTTGAAATAAGGGCAGTATTTTGAATATTCGTGTTTTTTGATCGCACATCGTATATGTGCATTGTTGGGAATGTTCGCATGATTTTAATACATTTGTTTTGTAGCTGCTATTAATAATTTAGATTAAAAAATTTACAATTAAAACTAAAAGAAACTAGTACATGGGAATATGAACACTTATTGTTTCATGTCTGTGTGTAACCATTACTTTTCTCTTATCTTCACAGTGATATTAATTAAATATATAATTAATAGTTTTCCTCTGGGCGTTTTAGAAAGCTTCAATTTCGATTTAATTCATTTCAATAACCTGTAATTTTATTATTAATAGCTCTTGTTTCCAATTGATATTTTTAAATGCGTTTTGATCAACTATTTATATCGTTTTCTTATTAATAGATCGAAATAACTAGAAATATATCCAAACATCAGAAAATTTTTATCAAATTAGGATCTTCAAAACTACACAGGTTTTGTAATAAGTTTTAATATTTATAATAACCCATATTCCATTTTATACTCCAGTATTGATGTTTAATCTCTTATATATTGCAACAGTAACGATACATTTCATCATATTGAATAGAATATAATTGGTAATAACATTGTTGACACCGCATTCCTTGTCGACATATTTGTATAATAATGATCTTGTATTTTCAAGACTTTTACAAGTAATGAGAATATTTATCTGTTACTTTCAAATAATTTCAAACATTATCAAAAATAAATACAACAATAACAGGCAATTTACGAACATATTAATGCACAGACTCTGACATATTAAACAAATATAAACTTACAATCGATATCAATAGATTTCACAAATATTCTCTTGGAATGTTTTACAAATAATTAATTTACTCACATCTATTCACAAGAAACTTATTAAAATTATAGATATATTCAAATAAAATAGTTACATTGTTTTCTATTCGTGTCTCCATTGTTTTTCTTGGTTAGGTGTGTCTTCTTTTTTTGAAATCAAATCAACTGTCTTGTAAAATTACCATAGAAAAATATAAAATGTAAAAATTAAAGTCTAAATTTATTCAAACTATTTCATCGATATTTATGCGAATCATAAGAACGCGTACGTGTAATTATCTCATAGTACGCAGCTCTAGTTTACTCAAACCTATTCTATGAAATTTCCATAAACTTGTGTCTAGGAAAAGTTAGATTTTAGGTTTTAAACATAATTTGTGTCGTTCCCTTACTAGTTTCTTTAAATAAGTTACCTTTAAAATAAAAAAATGTCACAAATAATATTTATTCATAGTTATAATAACATATTAATTTTTATATACCAAACACACTTAAGCCATAATAAGATTTATATATGAATATATCGTGTAATATAAATGTTTTTATTTAATTAATAAAAGTATTTTACTTTCTATTTCATATTCGCCACCTTAAAATGGCGGTTTTTACCAAAAATTTCTTACTGAAGACAGAAGTTATTCCATCAACTATTGACTGTTTTGTAAATCAATTTATTTTTCTATGGAAGCCACTTTGTGTGTTGACACTATTGAATTAAAAGTAAAGGAAAGCAATAAACAAAAGTTTAGTGCTCATGATGGTTGTCAGGATGGTTGTTGATTATAACAGACAGCGATATCCGCTTTACCATAGGCGTACTGTATAAAAATTATTCAGTACCAAATAGAATTCAGACGAAAAATTATTGTCTTGAAAATATAAATAAAATATGTTTTTCTAATACAATTTGAATGTAATGATTAAACCGAATCTAATGATTACAAAAAAATGAAGAACGCTTCATAATAAAAGAATATTAAGGCGTTGACTTTACTTTCATATCAATGATTTCACTTTCATATTTTGACTTGGATTTTTAAAAAGAACTACAACAGGTACTTCTGTCCTGAATGATGGCCTGGTAACAACAAATAATGTTTTAGATTATATTTCTAAATCATTGTGAGTAAAAATCATGTCGTTATCTACGAGGGATGATTAGAAACTAGTTAACGAGCTACAGCATTTGAAAATGCCGCTACGTGTGAGATAGGCCTTAATATTATGAGTATCATGCAATTATATAGTTTATTTGATAAATAAACATCCGAATCAATCAAAAATTGATGGAATTCATTAATTTATTAACGCCTCTACTAGTTATTTTATATTTAAATAATATAATAAATGTAACTTTTGATGTAACATTGTTAAGTAGAAAAAAATATAATAAAATGTTGTTTAAACTTTAGTATTTTATTTTAAATAACTTATACTAACCAAAAATGCATGAGATCTAAATAACAGTAAGTACGAAGTATATTAGAAGTTTCCTAACCTCAAAAATCAACTTATTTTTTATTATTTCATAATTTTTTTCGTAGTATTTGCAAAGAAAACGTTGTATGTTCCTATGAAACAATCTAATTTTAATAGTTATTATTATACAAAAAAAAATTTCTAAGTATATCTCAATCAAACCTTGTATATCACTTTTAAATATATTTAAAATACAAAATAAGAAGCTGAATAATACAATAATTAGTTAACTTCTCGTAACGTGATTAAAAAAATAAATTCAAATTTGTATATATACAAGGTTTGATCGAAAAAATACTGACCTACACTATATGGTTCAAGTTCCACGTTTCACGACAAAGCTAAAACGGGTTAAAATTTGTAAACGATTGTGATGTAAAAATTCATTCACAATTTTCTTTTCACACCTCGTACAATCTGAATGTTACATTAGAAGAGTGCCATTACCTGTCAGCCTCAAATTGAACTACGAAAGCTGGAAAGTTTTTTATGAATCCATATTAATTTTATCACCCAGTATAATAGCGCGAATTACGATATACAACGTCCATCTTGGAATTATATGCACCATTTGCACACATACAGTACACTCATACACTTTTCTCCATACAGGAGGGAATGAAAGTTTACCGGAGGAAAGTTTTTTGAACACAACCAAGCTATACAGCAATATCGCTAAATCCTGCATAATAGCGTTCCTAGCGTCCGATTCAGAAACTATTGACAATATGTGTGTTCAGATCCCAAAAAATATCAATTTCGAAAAGTTTTAAAACTATTTGTTCAATTGTGAATAGAAGTAAAAAGCTTTAGATACAACTGGTAATGAAAATATCGTTTCCAAAAGGACAAGACATGACAGTGAATTTTCCGCTCGAATCTATTACTCTTTGCGATTGGTTATGGTAAATTTTCTTCTGTCTAACTACTGCGTCTAATATAACGATCATCTTTCACCAGAGCAAGGAGCTACACACCTCTACTCGAAGTTTCGGTTGAATCTATTCAACAACTTTTATAGATCTTACCAAATGATTTCAAATGGTGATTTATGGTATCTTTAGAAGGTCCAAGGGAATCCGATAATCGGCAAAAGTTAGAACTAGTACTTGTAACCTCAATATCCCACCCCAGATTGACAACCTGAACGCGAACGATCCTCAAACGTCAAGTCTCCACTGTTTAGAGGATTAAACTAGCGTTTGCTCATTAATTGTGACTTTTATCTACAATGAATTCTTATAGTTACTTTTTTTATTGAAATAAATTTGCATAGAATTTTAACTAGCGCAGATGCCGCACCAAATAAGTTCGATACAACCAACGCGTTTAAATCAATAATTAAGTGGGTACGGTGT
This sequence comes from Diorhabda sublineata, assembly GCF_026230105.1. Taxonomy (NCBI): domain Eukaryota; kingdom Metazoa; phylum Arthropoda; class Insecta; order Coleoptera; family Chrysomelidae; genus Diorhabda; species Diorhabda sublineata. The sequence goes on along the minus strand of NC_079477.1, from coordinate 3,367,534 downwards.
TTATAAAACGCAATAATATCCGTGTGGGTTAAAATTTATATTAACTGTTGCAGGTCCCAGAGCACGTTGGGCAGATTTAGTAAATCTACATCTCGTCTCGTGAACGGTCAACATCACTTAGACGAAAGAAACTCGCAAACGCTACCACGCCACCTTCCAAAACAAGATTCAGTACCGAGGTGTCTCAATAATAAGTCCAATAGTACAATCAACGTTTCTATAATAAATACGGTATCGTCTCCAAGGAAAATAGAAGGTCCAGTTAAACCGCAACGAACTTTCAAATCAAATTTATCACGAAGCAAGAGTTTGAACGTCCACGGAGGTATGTACGCATCTAATCCACAGCTGAATCAACCGATAGGGCTCAAAAGTCCTGGATTAATTTCAAGTCTTAATAGAAGCCAGAAAGATATTAACGAAGATTCCTACACTAGCCGTTTTGCTAGAAACGGTATAAGTGAACATAGTGAGAATAAAAGAGTGTTTTTATCGTCTCTCAAAGACAGAGCTCCGGAGCTATTCAAGACGTTAGAAGAAGATGACAGTTATCGAAATAACAGAAGTTACAACGGCGATATATATGAACCTCCTACTAGATTAAGGGATACGAAAGTACTACCTAATAACTCTGTTTATCGTAGAGGTAGTGCTTCTAGTACAGATTTTTCCGAAATCTATCATACCACTACGAGAAATGATAATGTCCACAATCCCACTGTTACGAATACCACGAAAAGTTTCAGTAGAAGAACAATACCGTCGTCTAATGGTAGAGGAGTCGAAACAATACAGTCCAGCGAAACGAAAATAACGAAAAGCAGCCAGCTTAGAGGTGGCATGGAACCCGGTAAATACCAACAAGATAGATGGTATAATAGTTCTGGATCCAGACCTGTCGTTATCGAGGTTAGGAATTACAAATAGTATTTTTTTGTGCCTATAACTTTTTTTAACTTGATTTTTGTAACTTATATATTTTATTTCATTTATGATGCAACCAATCGTGTTAACTTTAAAATTAATAAATACTGTTAATACATTTTTGTAGTTTTTCTTCATTTCTAAATATAAAGTTATAAATATAGTCCAACCTGCTCGGCTTTTAAAAAAAGAAGAATTGACATTAACATAGTTAACAAGCACTTTAATAAGATCTACTATTTATATATAAAATTAGAACTTTAATATGATCTGAGCTATTAAGCTGTTGTTTTTAATTATAGTAATTCAATTTCCAATTACAAAATATAATAATGAACTAATCAATTAGTAGTAATTAATTTATTTTAGTACGTATTAGTTCGCCTAGTCTTCCGTCCGTCACATTTAAATAACCTCTTCAAATTATTTGATGTTAGAAATTAATAACTTTTACGTAGATAGTAGGTATGTACAAACATAAAAAAAAACTTTACTTAAAAAATTACATAAATACTCGTACAAGATACTAATAAACTTTTTTCAAAAATGATTTTATGCAAAACAACTCTCTACATTTATGAATTTGTATAATAAAAAGAACCGAGAATGACAAGATTCATTAATATTTATATGATTTTTTGTTGACTTTGCATTTTCTTGTCTCGTTGTCCACACCTGTTCATTAGCTGATTTTGCTGGGCTATTAAGAATTAAATTTCTTTATTCTTTCATTCATATGTTTATTAATGCGTATAGCATTCATTTAAAAAGATCTCGACAACCTTACAGTGGATAGAAAAGACAGGATAGGAGTCGTGACGAACAAATTATTAAGTATGACGTCAGTATGTTCAAGGTTATATGGAAGCGATACAAAAGACATTTTGATTCCTCTATTACATAACCGCCATCTTGATTAAAGGGGGGTGGACTAGGAATGTTTTGATTTCGATTGCTTTCAATTGAAAATAAGTTTAAACGAAAAAATCAGCAAGTAAGATTTGAAATTCAACATCTCATTTATTTTATCAGATGTGGTTTCTTTATTTATAAATAATCAAATTATAGTAATATTAGAAGTGGGCAATTTAAAGGAGCACAGGCGAAAAAAAAAATATTCAAATATTGAATTAATTTCTGTCAAGTGCTAGTTGAAACTAATATCATAATTGTGCTTAATTTATATTCTATTTTTATCTCATGAATAATGTGTGGGGTCAGTATAAATTATATCCAAGGTTCAACGATTGCATTAATGGAAAACAAACATAAATTAATCTTTTTGATGTTTTCACTATCAACTCAATAAATATTTGTCATTAACAAATTATTAGCCTCGATTTTCCAGTCAGACATTATTTCATTCTTATGAAAATATATCACTGACAAGGAGATATTAAGTAAAACAAATTAGGGAAATTACAATCCGATTTTATTCATTTCTACTAACAAGATCACATTGGGAGTAGTACGACTCTGTTCTATTATATTCCCAATGAAGTGAAATTTTATTAATAAACTTGATTTTACTAAAAACTGTCTGAAATTAACTTGTTTCTAAAGGGAACCGTTGGAAATTTAAAAGAGACACAGTGGCATGAGGATTTGTATTTATGTTTAGAAGTTATCGCCGGCTGGGTAGATCTGGAGGCAGAAGATGCGTACGCATTTCAATTCATTCCATCACCCTACTACTGTCGTGACATTCACGTCTAGTTTTATGTTACACCGGTTTGTACTTATAATTCCCGCGATCGTATCTCGAATATTTACACAACATTGAGAAATGCTATAACCTACGACGAACTGTTAAATAAATACATTTATGAATGAATATTCAACTTTTATTATTAATAATTTAGTATACATGTGTCGGACGCCAATTTTTTAAACTTTAGATTTAAGTGTTAGTGCGGTTAATAATATAAGGTTATCGAAATGAGTAATAGTAATCCTCCTCTGGAACAAATGGAGCAAGAAGATTTGCTTAATAAAGGAACTGGTGGGAAGCCTGCATATATTGTTAGAGCTAGACAAACCTGGTACAATTTAAGTGAGTTTAAATATGAGAAATTTATATTACCAAATATAAGTACATAGTGTGTTTGAATAATATACCTACTAAGGCGCGAAATTTCGATTTTGGAATTGACAATAGATTTTATAGGACACTAGAAAGTTCCTAAAACAAACAAGAGGATATCCTTTATCTCAGAAACTTCTTATGAAAATTAAGTAAATCTACCTACTATCAACTAAAATGTGGAAAATTGTTAATGAAATTGTCCACAGTATATTTTCAACAAATTCTAATTTCATCTCATTTTCAATGATCAGTTTACTTGAAAATATGCAGGTGGTTAATTTTTCTTAACCTTATTATAAAACACTGTTTCCCAAACATTTGGTTAGGTGAAACCATAAATAATAATAGCATTGAATTAATCTTATTTGTATAATAAAAAAAGAAAAGTTTCTACATTTTGATAAGAAAATATTAGTTCAAGGTCTCCTTGTGCTATATTTATAAATGAAATTGTTTAATTCCATTCAAAAACAATCTAACGTTATGTAGATTTATAAAACCGTACGAATTTAAATTAAAAAATTTTACTTCCATAGACAAGATTTTGTTACGTTCGTAAATAGTTTCTATTTCCAGAACATGTTAAATTTCTATAAGTAACGAAATCAAAAAATATATTTAAATTCGAACCAAAATACCCTCTATATCTTGAAATTTGTTTCACTTTGACGTAGTATTTATTCACATCATGTTTATTTGAATTCCTAATCATTTTGAGGTTATATTAATTGGATATATCTACTTATTATTTATAAAATAGTTTGCAAATGACGTCAACGAATCAGTTGTAGGTAAAATAGTGGTACTTTCGTCAATATTGTTTATTATGGTAATACAAAAATAGTTACTTTCTGATTTAACTACCCACAATAGAAGTAAATACAAAGTGAATTGTGAAAAGATTCGAGAAAGATACAGACCAGAGTCGTTAATTTTTGTAACCAAAACAAAAAGCAGTTATAGAATAAAACAATAATACTCCTATAAAGACAGTTGGTATGGGTGCCGACAATATTCATTTTTTCTCTCGTTAGTGACGTATTATCAATACTGCGCATGCTTGGGAATGCGCAGAACTGACTTGAAACCTAGGAGGATAGAGAAAAAGCTTTCACTTGTAGAAACTGTCCCTATAGAAACAAACAAACAAATATAACATTTGTAAATAATGAAAAAAGTTTAACACAACTCACTAATCAGTTTACTAGATGTGAGAAAAAAAATCCGGCTATGCAGACATATAAATAATTATATTAAGATATCTCGGGACAAAAAAGTGACGTCGACATGCGGTTTTCGCTATTTTAACGTGAATTTAGTTCACTTTTAAAAGAACTACTAATACTTTTATAATATTATTTAAAATTTCTATGATAAATCACAATAACTAAAATATATAAAACAACGCCTTCTAGCAATCACATTGGTAATTAAATTGCTAAGAATTTATATATTTTGTATTGCGGGACAAAATCACTTTCAAACAATATCAAATTTATAAAAATTAACTGACTTACAGGCATAACCAGTTTCCCACACTCCCCTACCTCTTATTTGAATAGATATAGTCAAACTTGTGGAATAAAAAATGAGCAGAATTTGTTGAAGAATTCAATTATCTTATATGAAGTTACACTTGATTGGGTAAATTTGAAAAAAATTGCTTTTTCAATTTTATTTTTTCAAATACGCCCTCTAGTAGGGGACCTAAAATTCTGAAAATCATTTCCACGTGATTCCGTAGCTACTTTTGTTATAATTTTGTTTTTCCTGAAGCTGTAACATAATCCGTTCCTGAAATATGGCCGACGGCCGTTCTTAGTTATTAGTGTTAGTAGTTTTCTAAGAAAACTTACCATAGTTATGTATATTTTATATACCATTAGAAAGTAGATATTATATTATAGAGACATAATAAAGTTAGGTTTCACCAAATTTGTTAAAAAAATAAAAACCAAAACATTGGATATTTCACATAAAATTTTAGGTTATGTGAGTCAAGTGTAGATACAAAAGTTGTAGAATTTTTCATTGCCTACAATTCTGCTATGTAACTTTTTTCCATAGAACTTGAACTTCGACATAAACCCTCCCCCTGATACTTTCCGTCCTCATATCGCCCGTAAATTTTATTTTTCCGTCTTTCCTTTCCAATGGGTTTTATCCTACTACTATTTCATTTACGACAAATTGGCGCGTTCATTGCAATGTGACGTGTTTTGTTGTGTCATCACGACAGTATAAAAATACGTTTTTATAAACTTTTTTTATAAATTCGTAAGTTCTATTTTGTATTTAGTATATAAATTTTTAACAAAATATCTATTTACTAGTCTTCTTCTTTTTTATCTCAGTGACTGACTACTTCTAGGAATTTCATCAGAGGCGGCGTTCATTTATTAAAATATTAAAAATGAAAAGTGTAGATTTTTAGTTGAAAAAATACAGCGAAAAAGTGGAAGGAAGGAATGTTATGGTATATAATTATTATATATCGTTTACATGCGAAACAAAAGATAATATTTTACAATATCAATATACATAATTATATTTTGTAATATTCCCATTTATCGTATCAACTCTATGACCTCGTACTTTCATACTTTAACTTTTTAATGAAATTTATTTAGTACGCGTTAATGCATCGCTTATCAAACAAAAGTTGGTGAAACTAACAGCTTGTGATAATTAACTTGGTATTAGAAAAGTTTTTGTTAAACTTAGTTAATATTTTGATTAATTCATATATTTATCAAGGTTGTGTGAAATAATTCGATATCAAAAGGTTATCAAACAACTAAAAATATTAGCGATATACCAGTGGTTATGAATGAATAGTTCACATTCAGACAATAGCTGTAAGATAAACTCGCTAGAACGGCACCTGTTTTAAGACACTCTTTATTTAGAACGATTATTTCATAATAACACACCAATTTCATAATTCACCATTATAACAATGTGAAATCTTTATCACGCACTATGTTTTTTCACCTAACCTCATATATCAACCAACTCTGAGATATAAATATTTGAGCTACATTCGTTTAACGTTTATATATTTTATCGACAATAATTTTTATTAATACTTTTTGTTTTATATTTGACCTTTCTCTAAATATAATTTTTCAAATTAGGTTAGTTGCAAAACGAAAATATATCACTCGACAGATTTATTGAAAAATTTTTTTCCTTCGTTTTAAATAAAAAAAAATAACGAATTAATTCAATACCTGGTATAAAATTTGCTAGCTAACATAAATCGTGAATACTGTACTTTATATAAATAAAAAGTTAATCCCTGGTTTGATATCTTGACTTATCAGTTTAATTATGACGTAATATCATTATTCATTATATATTTGTTAGTATTTTATATAACGGATCAAAAATTGTTTAAAAACAAAAAAGGATTTTCTGAATATATGTTCAGAAAATTTGAGGTTATGTGAAAAAATCGTATCGTTTTACTACAAATCGAGGACATGTCAAACCGAGATTTTCATCAACTTCATCAACCTTTTTGTTAGTCTCAAAATGTCAACTGATCAAAAAAATAATTCAATTAAGTATTCAATCATACAATTTCTGAATCTACACTGTATACATACCATTCCCATGTGTTCTCTTATTCAATATTTTGTCATGTGAATAGAACCAGACGGTGCACAAATCAGCTGTGAGTGACATTATTAAATAGTGAACATACGAGGCGGAACGCTTTTATTTGCCTATCAGTGCACCAGAAAAATTAATATAACATTATAACCTATTCGATCAAGGTGTAATAACTTTGTTCGTTCTTTTATGGCAGTAGGCACATGAATAAATAATATCACATCAGTCACACACAAAGAATTAGTGCATTTCATAACAGAAAAACAAATAAACACTAAACAATGCCGTTTACCGTTTACAAGCTTACCAAGTATTAACGTCAATTTACCGCCATATTGGTAATGAGTGTTTCAAGATTTAACTTTTCCATTGCAATTTCGTCGTTGTATTTGTTTTATAAAACCTAATATAATAACAATACCAAATGGTTTTGTCCATCTGCAGTTAATATTTTCTGTATTTCCTGTCATAAGTGAATGTACTTTTTGGCATGCGCTTTCTGCTTTCATTCTATGTACTCACATCATATTGAACTTTATTGTTTCGTTCCAAAGTATAAATAATTTTGTGTTGCTAAAAATAACTTCGTAATATGCTTCAAATAGTGATTAATTATAATTTATTTAATGAAGTTTCATAAAACAAGTATATATAATCGTTTTCAATAGAAAGAAATTATTAATTTTTTCAGAAAATGTCAATAATTTCCTGAGTAACTGGCGTACGTGTTTACACAATTTGGCTCCTTTTAAACTCTTGTAGATAAATGAAAATATTTCGGTACGAGAATTTTGTTATTCGGTGCAAAAATAACTGCGAAACATGATTATTTTTTTATTATTCATAACCACTACACCTAGTATCAGTATAAATTGATTTGAAATATGTAAATAGAACTATTTTTACATTTCAAATAGCTGTTTATTTGCGTTACTTCAACATAAGCAGTCTCTAAACGATTAACTAGAAACCTTTTATAAATAAAATTGAAAAATAAACAGCCACACACTATACAATCAATAAATGCCTTGGCATACGATAACACTTATTACAAGTTGAGTGTAAGGTTGGTTGCATATCTGATAGTGAGTTCGTTTTAATTTGGTAGAACTTTTCCCACAGGAAATTCATTACAAATAAAGAGAAACTCAAAATTTTGCAATGTTTTGAGTTTTTTTGCCGATATTTCGAAGATAGAATCCCATACAAGAAAATTTATTCTTTTTTTTTCGAATATATTTAATACTGCTATTTTTCTCTGTCAGAGATGTTCTCATCTCCATCTATATATAGAAAATAGAAGTTTTATTTTTCCGTACGCTCCTATATACTTGTTAATGTTAAGAAACACTAATTTTTTGCGGAAAATTCCTTAGATATAAAGAAATTCTCAAAATTGTTTTTTTTTTAGTTTTTTTTTCTTAAATTCCGAAAATAGAGCTCTATTCGAAAAATTTCATTCTTAACTTTATCATGAGCATTGTATTCTATATTTATACATGTATATAACATTGAAATAGGTTTGGGGGTAACACTTATTACAAGTTGAGTGTAAGGATGGTTGCATATCTAATAGTACGCTATACTGTTATTTTTTTCTGGCGAAGGTGGTCCCATCTCTATCTTAGTGAGAATGGAGGTTTTGTTTTTCCGTACATTCTTTCTACTTCTATTTTTTCTACTTGTTAATGTGAAATAGCAGTTGAATATTGGTTACAGATATATGGAAAAACAAGTTTAAATAGAGGGATAAACTGTACTTATCTAAATTGTATTAATTTATTATCAAACATCAGTATAACTGAATGAACTGTCATAGTTAACGCAATAACCATACGTCAATTGAGTTATTGATAGTAGGCAACATATATTACTTTATATTTGTAAATGTGGTTGCATTTGTAGTAGTTTGTTTACTGATACATTTCATTTGGCGCTCACTCCAAATATAGATACAATAACAATCAATCTTTCAATAAAAGAATAATCCTTTATTAATGACAATTACATAATTTGTAATATACTTCACACTTATTTTATTTTTAAATTGATTCTATACATCACTAAAATGATCTTCACATGAATATCTAACATTTAATTTTCAAGGATACCTGAATCGATAAACCGGAAAATTGCAAGTTTACATTATCTTTATTCCTATAGTCAAATTAATTAATTAATCCTTTTTAGTTCTCTATAGTCTATTGTCAAATAGTTTCTGCTCAATAAAACTAATAATTTAATAAAATTTCTATAGGCACGTAGAAACATAATTTTTTTTATTACATGATTTAAATAAATCTGAGGTTTTTTATACGAGGGTTAATCAGTAAATCACGACCTCTAGATATTCATGTCAATTAAGCCCAGTTTCCTCCGCTTGTTTATATTTAATATGTACGGGGAAGAGATGAAAACAATATTGAAACTGGTTATAGACGAATAACGGAAAAGATGTCAGTAAGAACACTCGATGGTAAAAGTTGTATTTTTATACATGGTGTGGTCAAAATGGAAAGTATTGATTTATTCAAGTGATTTCTACGAATAGTGAATAAATAGTAATCATATACAGTTTTGTTTTGATTAATTTTTCGAATAAACAAACGTCTATTATTGAATTCCGTTATATTTATACAAGTTATAATCAGAAATATCTCCTACCTCGTAATTTTTCTGTCACAGCGCTTGCTCGCCGAATCAACAGTGTTTTTTTTTGAATATCGCCCCGTGATGCTCGGTTTATTACAGCGACAACCATTTATAATGAGTACTCGAACGAGAATTATGTGATACACAATCAGTTATTGTTTATATTCCAATGCTTTTTGTTGTTTAAATTGGAACATTTAGTTGTATAACAATGGGGTTTATAAAGCAGTATTTTGGTGAGTAATTATTGAACATACAATTACAAATACGAGAGAAATATTAAATAAAGTTTACAGAAAAAGCAGCGAAATTCTAATAAAATGTAGTTTTATTATTAAAAAATATAAACAACTTAATAGCTAGTGAAGGTGTTTAAATTTTTGGATATTTATTTGTGGGACGAAATAAGAGCGAAATTATTTTGTAAATTAAATGTTTAAAAAAATAACAAAAAGTGGAATAACTTTTGGTGGATTGTTCCATTTTAATAATTGATTAGAAATTCAATTTTCTTTCAGGTAAAAAGTTTCTATTTATTCTATTTATTCTAGTATTAATTTAATTTACAATATTTTTATATTAATATAATAAATGATATTTCAACTGTTGAATCTTGTGCTGAAAATATTTAGACTGAACTGTAGCTGCTTCCTGAGTCACTGGTATTTACATTTTCAAATCTTTATACGAGGTTATGTTTCAATTACATCTCCCAAACATTTTTGTTACTTAAAGAGAAGTATCCAAGCATGAATTTAAATGGAAAAGACACGTCGGGGAGAAAAGGGAAATCTGGAATATTTAAAACTATAGCGGAATCAATTTAGAATCTCAAAATTTTTAAATAGTTTCTAATAAGTTAAAGATATAGAAACAGGTGTTGACATGAGGCATTAAGGGGTATTGTTAATGTCCTTTTGTATGTAAAAATAGCGATTTCAACAGGGACTTAGAAATGGAAATTGTAACAAACAAAACAAGATATTTTGCAAAGAAGTATGAAGAGAATATCGAGGCAATTCAGCCGTGGAAAGACTTAGAAGATTTAAAACTATTAAGCTAGTTGAGAGGTCAAAAAGCAGATTATAATACTTTTTTTGAAGTGTAATAGCTAAGACAGAAAAAACAGAAAACCCCAATGAATCAAATTCGGTCAAACACTTTTTAATATTTTGATAGAAAAACATTGCTGGTTAATCTTGTATCTAAATTAGTTGTAGTTAAAATTTTGAAAGAAAATGAATATGGATGTCAAATGTGCATGCAAGAATATGTTGAAATACAAAAATTTTATCCCCATTCGAAAGAATTAAGTAATTACGAAGGCTGTCTCGAAATATTCCGATCTCGACCTGAAGATGTCAGCACTTGTCAATATAAGTTTTGCGCATGCTTTGAGAGATTTCCGTTAGAATGTCAGCCATTTTGGACGCTTAGTTTTTGTTTAACAATCGTATCAGTGAGAAGTTAAAAAGATTTTTATGAAAATGAGAAAAAAGTGAGTATTGAGCTGTCATTAAATATGTTTTTGGAAAGCTATAAGTCTACCAAAATCAAAAATAAGTATAAAATAGTATACGGAGACTCTGCACAATAATTTTTCCATCTGATTTGATCCCTGGCGTCTTTATGGTGATTTCTAAACTTGAAGTTTTCCTTGGAGCAGAGATATTTTCATGCGACTTTCGAAAAAATTAAATTTCTTCGCAACCATTCAACTTAAAAATACCAAATTTTGTACACTGTATGATACTATTAAGGGCTTTAAGTACATAGTACATAATCGGCGATCGAACAACTCTAAGGGATTAATTGGGGGTGACCTAACCTTAGAATCTCACAGAAGTTTTATTTTAGTTATATATTATATGAAATTTCGAATTTTTAAGTTGAGGGATGGGAATATTTTTTACTTATGTTGTAGTTATGACTCCTCGGGGATTAAACTTGGTAAAAAGGTAAATTACTATTAAATAATAAACAATTTTATTCGCATTGATTCAATGATTTAAGGTAATTTGTTTACTTCAATATTATAGTTAATGGAAGGACAGGAATGTTGAATTACAACATCAAAACACATAAAAAATATGAAGGTATCCACGAATTTGTGCCACGAATGTTTCTTTACACCATGAACTGAACTTTGACGAAAAAATGTTAATAGAGGAGACAATAATTACCAAAATTAAGTGGATAAATATTTTAAACACGCGTTTTTTGTACATATTTCACGATTCTGAATCAAGGAGCAAAAAGTTATTTAACAATTACAAGGTTAGCCTGTACAGGAAATCCAAATTTGTGATTTAAGTATGTTTTATAACGCCAGAAAAAATTTATTAACTTTTTGATTTGAAAAAACTTAGGGGTTTCGATTTGAAAACGAACGATGCGCGTCGGCGCTTAAACGTAAAGTTAATGAATTTTTTCTGGCGTTATAAAATATAGTTAAATCACAATTTTTGTGTTAATAGATTACTTATTGAGTCTCCTTTGCAATAGTTGAAGAAAATTTGAAAAAACTTTGGGGCTTCGATTTGAAAACGAACGATGCGCGTCGGCGCTTAAACGTAAAGTTAATGAATTTTTTCTGGCGTTATAAAATATAGTTAAATCACAATTTTTGTGTTAATAGATTATTTATTGAGTCTCCTTTGCAATAGTTGAAGAAAATTTGAAAAAACTTTGGGGCTTCGATTTGAAAACGAACGATGCGCGTCAGCGCTTAAACGTAAAGTTAATGAATTTTTTCTGGCGTTATAAAATATAGTTAAATCACAATTTTTGTGTTAATAGATTACTTATTGAGTCTCCTTTGCAATAGTTGAAGAAAATTTGAAAAAACTTTGGGGTTTCGATTTGAAAACGAACGATGCGCGTCAGCGCTTAAACGTAAAGTTAATGAATTTTTTCTGGCGTTATAAAATATAGTTAAATCACAATTTTTGTGTTAATAGATTACTTATTGAGTCTCCTTTGCAATAGTTGAAGAAAATTTGAAAAAACTTTGGGGTTTCGATTTGAAAACGAACGATGCGCGTCAGCGCTTAAACGTAAAGTTAATGAATTTTTTCTGGCGTTATAAAATATAGTTAAATCACAATTTTTGTGTTAATAGATTACTTATTGAGTCTCCTTTGCAATAGTTGAAGAAAATTTGAAAAAACTTTGGGGTTTCGATTTGAAAACGAACGATGCGCGTCAGCGCTTAAACGTAAAGTTAATGAATTTTTTCTGGCGTTATAAAATATAGTTAAATCACAATTTTTGTGTTAATAGATTACTTATTGAGTCTCCTTTGCAATAGTTGAAGAAAATTTGAAAAAACTTTGGGGTTTCGATTTGAAAACGAACGATGCGCGTCGGCGCTTAAACGTAAAGTTAATGAATTTTTTCTGGCGTTATAAAATATAGTTAAATCACAATTTTTGTGTTAATAGATTACTTATTGAGTCTCCTTTGCAATAGTTGAAGAAAATTTGAAAAAACTTTGGGGTTTCGATTTGAAAACGAACGATGCGCGTCGGCTCTTAAACGTAAAGTTAATGAATTTTTTCTGGCGTTATAAAATATAGTTAAATCACAATTTTTGTGTTAATAGATTACTTATTGAGTCTCCTTTGCAATAGTTGAAGAAAATTTGAAAAAACTTTGGGGTTTCGATTTGAAAACGAACGATGCGCGTCGGCGCTTAAACGTAAAGTTATTGAATTTTTTATGGCGTTATAAAATATAGTTAAATCACAATTTTTGTGTTAATAGATTACCTGTTGAGTCTCCTTTGCAATAGTTGAAGAAAATTTGAAAAAACTTTGGGGTTTCGATTTGAAAACGAACGATGCGCGTCGGCGCTTAAACGTAAAGTTAATGAATTTTTTATGGCGTTATAAAATATAGTTAAATCACAATTTTTGTGTTGATAGATTACCTGTTGAGTCTCCTTTGCAATAGTTGAAGAAAATTTGAAAAAACTTTGGGGTTTCGATTTGAAAACGAACGATGCGCGTCGGCGCTTAAACGTAAAGTTAATGAATTTTTTATGGCGTTATAAAATATAGTTAAATCACAATTTTTGTGTTAATAGATTACTTATTGAGTCTCCTTTGCAATAGTTGAAGAAAATTTGAAAAAACTTTGGGGTTTCGATTTGAAAACGAACGATGCGCGTCGGCGCTTAAACGTAAAGTTAATGAATTTTTTCTGGCGTTATAAAATATAGTTAAATCACAATTTTTGTGTTAATAGATTACTTATTGAGTCTCCTTTGCAATAGTTGAAGAAAATTTGAAAAAACTTTGGGGTTTCGATTTGAAAACGAACGATGCGCGTCGGCGCTTAAACGTAAAGTTAATGAATTTTTTATGGCGTTATAAAATATAGTTAAATCACAATTTTTGTGTTAATAGATTACTTATTGAGTCTCCTTTGCAATAGTTGAAGAAAATTTGAAAAAACTTTGGGGTTTCGATTTGAAAACGAACGATGCGCGTCGGCGCTTAAACGTAAAGTTAATGAATTTTTTCTGGCGTTATAAAATATAGTTAAATCACAATTTTTGTGTTGATAGATTACCTGTTGAGTCTCCTTTGCAATAGTTGATGAAAATTTGAAAAAACTTTGGGGTTTCGATTTGAAAACGAACGATGCGCGTCAGCGCTTAAACGTAAAGTTAATGAATTTTTTCTGGCGTTATAAAATATAGTTAAATCACAATTTTTGTGTTAATAGATTACTTATTGAGTCTCCTTTGCAATAGTTGAAGAAAATTTGAAAAAACTTTGGGGTTTCGATTTGAAAACGAACGATGCGCGTCAGCGCTTAAACGTAAAGTTAATGAATTTTTTCTGGCGTTATAAAATATAGTTAAATCACAATTTTTGTGTTAATAGATTACTTATTGAGTCTCCTTTGCAATAGTTGAAGAAAATTTGAAAAAACTTTGGGGTTTCGATTTGAAAACGAACGATGCGCGTCAGCGCTTAAACGTAAAGTTAATGAATTTTTTCTGGCGTTATAAAATATAGTTAAATCACAATTTTTGTGTTAATAGATTACTTATTGAGTCTCCTTTGCAATAGTTGAAGAAAATTTGAAAACACTTTGGGGTTTCGATTTGAAAACGAACGATGCGCGTCAGCGCTTAAACGTAAAGTTAATGAATTTTTTATGGCGTTATAAAATATAGTTAAATCACAATTTTTGTGTTAATAGATTACTTATTGAGTCTCCTTTGCAATAGTTGAAGAAAATTTGAAAAAACTTTGGGGTTTCGATTTGAAAACGAACGATGCGCGTCAGCGCTTAAACGTAAAGTTAATGAATTTTTTCTGGCGTTATAAAATATAGTTAAATCACAATTTTTGTGTTAATAGATTACTTATTGAGTCTCCTTTGCAATAGTTGAAGAAAATTTGAAAAAACTTTGGGGTTTCGATTTGAAAACGAACGATGCGCGTCAGCGCTTAAACGTAAAGTTAATGAATTTTTTCTGGCGTTATAAAATATAGTTAAATCACAATTTTTGTGTTAATAGATTACTTATTGAGTCTCCTTTGCAATAGTTGAAGAAAATTTGAAAAAACTTTGGGGTTTCGATTTGAAAACGAACGATGCGCGTCGGCGCTTAAACGTAAAGTTAATGAATTTTTTCTGGCGTTATAAAATATAGTTAAATCACAATTTTTGTGTTAATAGATTACTTATTGAGTCTCCTTTGCAATAGTTGAAGAAAATTTGAAAAAACTTTGGGGTTTCGATTTGAAAACGAACGATGCGCGTCAGCGCTTAAACGTAAAGTTAATGAATTTTTTCTGGCGTTATAAAATATAGTTAAATCACAATTTTTGTGTTAATAGATTACTTATTGAGTCTCCTTTGCAATAGTTGAAGAAAATTTGAAAAAACTTTGGGGTTTCGATTTGAAAACGAACGATGCGCGTCGGCGCTTAAACGTAAAGTTAATGAATTTTTTCTGGCGTTATAAAATATAGTTAAATCACAATTTTTGTGTTAATAGATTACTTATTGAGTCTCCTTTGCAATAGTTGATGAAAATTTGAAAAAACTTTGGGGTTTCGATTTGAAAACGAACGATGCGCGTCAGCGCTTAAACGTAAAGTTAATGAATTTTTTCTGGCGTTATAAAATATAGTTAAATCACAATTTTTGTGTTAATAGATTACTTATTGAGTCTCCTTTGCAATAGTTGAAGAAAATTTGAAAAAACTTTGGGGTTTCGATTTGAAAACGAACGATGCGCGTCAGCGCTTAAACGTAAAGTTAATGAATTTTTTCTGGCGTTATAAAATATAGTTAAATCACAATTTTTGTGTTGATAGATTACCTGTTGAGTCTCCTTTGCAATAGTTGAAGAAAATTTGAAAAAACTTTGGGGTTTCGATTTGAAAACGAACGATGCGCGTCAGCGCTTAAACGTAAAGTTAATGAATTTTTTCTGGCGTTATAAAATATAGTTAAATCACAATTTTTGTGTTAATAGATTACTTATTGAGTCTCCTTTGCAATAGTTGAAGAAAATTTGAAAACACTTTGGGGTTTCGATTTGAAAACGAACGATGCGCGTCAGCGCTTAAACGTAAAGTTAATGAATTTTTTCTGGCGTTATAAAATATAGTTAAATCACAATTTTTGTGTTAATAGATTACTTATTGAGTCTCCTTTGCAATAGTTGAAGAAAATTTGAAAAAACTTTGGGGTTTCGATTTGAAAACGAACGATGCGCGTCAGCGCTTAAACGTAAAGTTAATGAATTTTTTCTGGCGTTATAAAATATAGTTAAATCACAATTTTTGTGTTGATAGATTACCTGTTGAGTCTCCTTTGCAATAGTTGAAGAAAATTTGAAAAAACTTTGGGGTTTCGATTTGAAAACGAACGATACGCGTCAGCGCTTAAACGTAAAGTTAATGAATTTTTTCTGGCGTTATAAAATATAGTTAAATCACAATTTTTGTGTTGATAGATTACCTGTTGAGTCTCCTTTGCAATAGTTGAAGAAAATTTGAAAAAACTTTGGGGTTTCGATTTGAAAACGAACGATGCGCGTCAGCGCTTAAACGTAAAGTTAATGAATTTTTTCTGGCGTTATAAAATATAGTTAAATCACAATTTTTGTGTTAATAGATTACTTATTGAGTCTCCTTTGCAATAGTTGAAGAAAATTTGAAAAAACTTTGGGGTTTCGATTTGAAAACGAACGATGCGCGTCAGCGCTTAAACGTAAAGTTAATGAATTTTTTCTGGCGTTATAAAATATAGTTAAATCACAATTTTTGTGTTAATAGATTACTTATTGAGTCTCCTTTGCAATAGTTGAAGAAAATTTGAAAAAACTTTGGGGTTTCGATTTGAAAACGAACGATGCGCGTCAGCGCTTAAACGTAAAGTTAATGAATTTTTTCTGGCGTTATAAAATATAGTTAAATCACAATTTTTGTGTTAATAGATTACTTATTGAGTCTCCTTTGCAATAGTTGAAGAAAATTTGAAAAAACTTTGGGGTTTCGATTTGAAAACGAACGATGCGCGTCAGCGCTTAAACGTAAAGTTAATGAATTTTTTCTGGCGTTATAAAATATAGTTAAATCACAATTTTTGTGTTAATAGATTACTTATTGAGTCTCCTTTGCAATAGTTGAAGAAAATTTGAAAAAACTTTGGGGTTTCGATTTGAAAACGAACGATGCGCGTCAGCGCTTAAACGTAAAGTTAATGAATTTTTTCTGGCGTTATAAAATATAGTTAAATCACAATTTTTGTGTTGATAGATTACCTGTTGAGTCTCCTTTGCAATAGTTGAAGAAAATTTGAAAAAACTTTGGGGTTTCGATTTGAAAACGAACGATACGCGTCAGCGCTTAAACGTAAAGTTAATGAATTTTTTCTGGCGTTATAAAATATAGTTAAATCACAATTTTTGTGTTGATAGATTACCTGTTGAGTCTCCTTTGCAATAGTTGAAGAAAATTTGAAAAAACTTTGGGGTTTCGATTTGAAAACGAACGATGCGCGTCAGCGCTTAAACGTAAAGTTAATGAATTTTTTCTGGCGTTATAAAATATAGTTAAATCACAATTTTTGTGTTAATAGATTACTTATTGAGTCTCCTTTGCAATAGTTGAAGAAAATTTGAAAAAACTTTGGGGTTTCGATTTGAAAACGAACGATGCGCGTCAGCGCTTAAACGTAAAGTTAATGAATTTTTTCTGGCGTTATAAAATATAGTTAAATCACAATTTTTGTGTTAATAGATTACTTATTGAGTCTCCTTTGCAATAGTTGAAGAAAATTTGAAAAAACTTTGGGGTTTCGATTTGAAAACGAACGATGCGCGTCAGCGCTTAAACGTAAAGTTAATGAATTTTTTCTGGCGTTATAAAATATAGTTAAATCACAATTTTTGTGTTAATAGATTACTTATTGAGTCTCCTTTGCAATAGTTGAAGAAAATTTGAAAAAACTTTGGGGCTTCGATTTGAAAACCAACGATACGCGTCGGCGCTTAAACGTAAAGTTAATGAATTTTTTCTGGCGTTATAAAATATAGTTAAATCACAATTTTTGTGTTGATAGATTACCTGTTGAGTCTCCTTTGCAATAGTTGAAGAAAATTTGAAAAAACTTTGGGGTTTCGATTTGAAAACGAACGATGCGCGTCAGCGCTTAAACGTAAAGTTAATGAATTTTTTCTGGCTTTATAAAATATAGTTAAATCACAATTTTTGTGTTAATAGATTACTTATTGAGTCTCCTTTGCAATAGTTGAAGAAAATTTGAAAACACTTTGGGGTTTCGATTTGAAAACGAACGATGCGCGTCAGCGCTTAAACGTAAAGTTAATGAATTTTTTCTGGCGTTATAAAATATAGTTAAATCACAATTTTTGTGTTAATAGATTACTTATTGAGTCTCCTTTGCAATAGTTGAAGAAAATTTGAAAAAACTTTGGGGTTTCGATTTGAAAACGAACGATGCGCGTCAGCGCTTAAACGTAAAGTTAATGAATTTTTTCTGGCGTTATAAAATATAGTTAAATCACAATTTTTGTGTTAATAGATTACTTATTGAGTCTCCTTTGCAATAGTTGAAGAAAATTTGAAAAAACTTTGGGGTTTCGATTTGAAAACGAACGATGCGCGTCAGCGCTTAAACGTAAAGTTAATGAATTTTTTCTGGCGTTATAAAATATAGTTAAATCACAATTTTTGTGTTAATAGATTACTTATTGAGTCTCCTTTGCAATAGTTGAAGAAAATTTGAAAAAACTTTGGGGCTTCGATTTGAAAACCAACGATACGCGTCGGCGCTTAAACGTAAAGTTAATGAATTTTTTCTGGCGTTATAAAATATAGTTAAATCACAATTTTTGTTTTAATAGATTACTTATTGAGTCTCCTTTGCAATAGTTGATGAAAATTTGAAAAAACTTTGTGATAGAAATCAGTGGGTAACTTTACACGTGTCAAAATATGCTTTTTCATAGTAAAATATCTTAATAAATATAAATTAAAGAAACATTTACTTCATTATTATTCATTAATGCGAATATTATCCAAAAAGAATTATAGAAAGATGATACGTTTTGCAACATTCGAGAACCACGAGTTGTAACCGGTTTCGATGGTAATACGACATTCCGCAACATAACATAGAAGTATTGAACTCTATTTCATTTTCTTCCTTTACTTAATGATAATAATTGCATTTTTTTTCCAAAATAACGTTAACAACAAGGTTTTCTATATCATTTTGTTGAACTTTACTTTCTTTAACTCATTATCTCTTTGTTTATTGAAGACGCAGTCTTTTTCATAATAACTAGCATCTATTGCAATTATTGTTAATACTGTATTGGAACAAAAGTTTAAAGCAGCCGTGGCAATAAGGAAAATATGTGAAATTGAATTTAGCAAAATGGTTGTACTTGCTGCACCATCTATTGACTCGCACAAGATTATTATTAATGGCCCAAACTTTTGCTTGAGCCTCTGTTGGCATAATTGCTGATATTCCAAAAAGTTTCCATCTTTTTGGAAGGGTCTGTGTCTGTTTTATTTACCACTAATTCAATGAACGAACAAAATGGCGAATATTTCTACTCCTACTTACCTGCGCACGAAATTACCGCGATTTTCGATCTTGCGGGGTCGCGGGAATTTCAAAAATATCAACGTCACCTATAAAATTTCATTGGCGTTTTTCGGAAGTTCAGTCCAGATCCGTGCCGAAATTCTTCAATCCAAAGGATGTAGGCCGACAATTTTTTGGATCTAACCCAAAGAAAGGATTCAACGATGAACTGTACTTCGAATATTACGGATTTGTTTTTGTGTGATTATTTAATAAACATTGGAAATCTGCATTATTTGTGATACAGTTGCTAACATTCTAAAAAACATTATAGTACAATACAATAAGAAAAAAAACTACGTATAAGTAATAAAAATACGAGAAATAAAATTCCAAAATATTATTGCAGAAACATAAATCGTGTTGCTCAACTCATATAACAATATAAAAGTTTATAAACAAGAAAAAACATAAAAGATAATACGTAACATTACATAATCATAGGTTCAGATCAGAAAAACGAAATCAGAGTGAGCCTACATGATAGAACGAGTATTCAGAAGACTTTTTTCAAACAAGGATGATTCATTTTTGTCCCAGAAAGAATATTATTTATTCTAAACATTTTGGAATGTGAGAATTTTCGACTTTATAATTGTTTTCGGCGTTTTCTAGACATAATTTTTTTAAAATCATTAAAAACCTCATAGATTCGTTTTATCACATTCTAGGGCATGTAACTGTATAGTCTACGGTCTATTTTCATAAATAAAAGGATTTTTTAATGGAAAAAGTTTTGACGTATCGACCTAATATCGGTCTTTTTTAAAATATAATTTCATTTTATAAGGTTCTTAACTATTATTCATTCCTTCAATTCGAACTTATTAATTTTATAAATGGATTGAAATTACAATAGAAACCTTGTATAATGTCTTATTAAAATTGATTTGTTCGGAACTCACACTAAGTTACACCAACTTGCTACGTCACACTAATACGATTTTACACCCGTAACTATAGTTATATGATTATATAATAAATGAGTTATGCAACACATTTTACTATGTGCAATTTTTATAAAGGTTATATCGGGTGTATTATGCAACACATTATACTGTATTAAACAGGCGACGGAAATGAATTTGGCAATCGAAAAAAAAAAAAAATACTTTCATAACCGCTCAGCGACTAATGATATACATAAAAGTCATTATTACGTGAATCGTCAATTTATGATAGTTTCGAATACAAAAAATATTTTTTTATCTAGTTCTATGATGCTGTATTGCGGTTGCCTAAGTATCGAATTCAAATACTACGTCACTACTATTTGATGAGAGGCAAGGTTACTAGAATAATAGAAGGTTGTGACAATAACAAGACGCGTAGTAGATAAGTGACGTCACCGGTTCTTCACAGCTCAATAAATTCGTTAGATAGAAATATATTCGTTTGTATAGCCGGATTAACAGGAAATAACACACATCCTCATAGTTCGAATATAATGTTTGACATAAAAATATAAACAAAACAAAAATGTAAACATAATGACGTAGCAGCTGATCGTGTGTTTACAAAAACATGCGCATGTCACGAACCTTCTATTATACTAGTAACCTTGTCGAAAGGTATCGTTTAGAAACAGCTGTTTAGCGATTTTATTCAGATCTACGTTTCCTATTTTATTTTCTTCTGGAGACAAAAATGAAAGTTGTTATTTATTTAACATCATGGGAAATAAATCAATAAATAAACATGAAAACCATATTGTAGTACAGTTTTTTCTTATAAAAACCCGTTTACTAATTATTGGTTATTACATTTGTTTGATAAAGTTAAGAATACCAAAAATGATAATTAGGACTACATATCATTTCAACATAATTATACATGGAAATAAACTAAACTTTTCAAGTCTAATTTGAAGATTACGTAATTTTTGTAAATTGACTTTGTAAGAATAATGAAGTATTAAGGAAAGTATATTCAATACATACATCAACTGGTCTTCCACTATTATAATATAACTTCTTCGCCTTTTTTGAATAATTGTAACCACGCGGCTTTTGTCTTTGGATTTCTCAATAACAGAATTAATATATGGATTATAATAATTACAGAGAGGTTAAGAAAAAGATCAGAGGAAACCACTACTACTACTCTATGAAGAAAACCCTCTCCGACAAAAGGTTAACGAAAACAGAAACGGTAATTGATAAGAGAAAATGCGAATAAATAACCCTCGAAACAAAATAAAAGACTTGAATACCTTATAACTTACGGATTGGGTCATTTTCTGATACCTAGGAAATGAGATCTGTACTGGGAAATCAAAGAGAAAGTATGGCAGGCGTTTCTGTTACAAAAACTTTGACACGTGGGGAAAACACTCTTCGGAAATAATAACCCGGGTTTAGATGGATCACCTATCAGCTGATCGCTGATTGTTATTGTCAGTTATCAACAATTTACCGCTTTACCGAAGTTTTCACTGAAATTTAATACTAATAAGCTAGTGAAATGCCGAAAATTATAAAAACCACAAACCTCAGTAATCTATCAAGAACGCTGCTCTTGAGAATTATCAGTAGACGGTGATTTAAAGCGAATGAATAACTTTTAAAGCAAAAAAAAACCATAGACAAATGAAACAACACGTCAGCTGATCGCGTTTACCCACCGATCTACCGATCCGACTAACTTGATCAGTTTCCGAACAATAATGATCGTGATCCGAGTGGGTTTCCGAACAATCAGATCGTGAGTGTAGTTTCCCCAAAAGTACTATACTAATAGTTGACATTGAAACTCAGTGTCTACGAGTGTAATAATAAACATTGGCAGTCTTAAAAACACTAGCAGTACCTCTTCACTATTAACGTCGCTGCTACACTATGACGAATGTATCACATTTATAGATGACGCTCGTGTCAGTGCTCTGTGAACCCCAGGTTTAACCATACGGATAAACCGAGTTAAAAAACGCGCCTCACGGGTTGTTCGTGACTTTTCGAATCAAGTAGCGTTTCGAGTGTCGAAACGTCAGTTTATTAATCAAAAATGATATACATTTACATTTATTTTTTCCATTTATATTGTATTAACTAATAAGAAGGATATCATGGGTAAGTTTATTTTTATTTTATCGTATTGCTTCGGTAGCAACTTGCAGATATTTGAAACTATATTTCTCTTTAGCTTATAGTGTAAAAAATATTGACAAGAATCGTTACTACGATATATAATAAGCCCAAAAGTCGCATAAAAACATTCAATTTAAGGGTATCTAGTAGTTCTACCATCGAGTAAAGGTTTTCTACCTGAGTATACCATCCACATCGAATCCTGAACAAATTTCGTATATACAGAGTGTGTCGGGTTTCGTACGCTTCAATTTAAACATGTTTTATGCCCCAATGAACGTCTAGGTCTCTCGAGAAGCGAACACTCCACTAGGTTCATCCTCTGCTTCCTCCTGGTGCCGCGCGTTTTCTTTCTCCAAGCTCCGGTTATAAAACCACCATTATTGGTTCATATCTGGTCGTTTCTATATAGTCCTCATCCAAACTATTTAATTACATTATGACACTAACCTTCCTTGTCCTGATGAAAGATAGTCGTAGCCTACTTGACGTTACCAGAGGCCGATGTCGTTAAGAAGCCGATCAAGTGCTTCGGCTTGAATCCTTTGATGTCATTAGGCAAGTTGTGAGGTCTGCCCAGGTTTTAAACCGCGCTCGAGTCAGTACATGGCACTCGCAGATAACGTGATCTGCGGTTCCATCCTCCTACGTGCACCAACGGCACTCCGAATCGTCCGTGATGCCCATGGTGTTAGAAGTCTAGTGCTGTTTAATGGGAGCAGTTGTTTGGTGTGAGACGGATGGGTTTTCGCTTGTCTCATTCCAGGTGTTTCTTTTGGCCACACCAAGGATGGATTCTGGACACATTGGTGGGTCCGTCGATTCCAGTCTAGCGAGCGAGTCCGCCTTCTGTTGGAAGAAGGACTAATCTAAATAACCCCAAAAGTTTTGTTGTGTCTGGTGGAATTATGAAGGTTTACATCATTCCTGATGGTTGAGTTATCAATGCCGAGGTATACAGTGAACAGCTGATTAAATATATGAGATTTTATCGGACTTAGTTAACTGGAAGCGGGTTTTCTTACAACAAGACAATGCTGAAACACATACTGCGAAAGTCACGCGGTATAAATTCGAAAAACTTAATTTTATTGAAGTCCTACCGCATCCAGCTTTTAGTTCGGACCTTGCGCCGTCAGATTAGTATTTGTACAGATCGAAATTCTTGAATCCAAACAAGATGTTGAGAATGCGGCGCGACAATTTTTTGCATCTAACTCAAAGAATGGTTTTACCAAGATCTCGAACAACGTACGTTGTAACTTTAGAATACGATGGGCTAGACTTTGAATTATTCAATAAACTAAGTGGCGTTTTCACCTAACCAAATTTGACAAATCAATTCCTCATTCCGTGTTTATACTTGAAATAAAAAAAAAATTAACGTATAAACAATTCCGACCACAAAAATGGCGAGTTTGAAAGACCATTTATTTTAGAGAAACCGCCTCATTATTTGCATATCTATTTTGAAACATCGGTATTAAAAATAATAACATATTACTCTTCCTCGTATTATGATTATTAAAATATCAAAGTTTGATCGATCGGCAATGCGAAGGTTATCAATTAATTATTGAATAATAGCTTATGTTTATGTATTTATTTGATTCAAATGAAATATGCGAATCAATAAAAAAGCCCGAATTCTAATTATGGTAAAGTTATTTTTTTTTTTAATATACCGGTTAAACACGTTTAGCGACGATATATAAGGTCGGCAATTAAGTACTTTCGATTTTTACTGATAGAGAGCGTTGCTAACTTATGTTAGTGCTGTACTTCGCCGTTTGTCACGTGATATTGGTCACTTAACTTTTGTAGCAAGTAATGCGTAATTATAATTGAAGCTTATGGTGCTGATTGCTCATATAGTCTTCATCCAAACTGGGGAGCCTTTGAGCACATAGACCTTCAGATAGGCCCATCGAGCCCCACGTCAACAGAGACCCATGTCCTTTGAGAAGCCAATCAAGCGCTTCGGCTTGAACACTTTGGTCTGTATTCTCAACATCTTGTTTGGATTTAAGAATTTCGATCTGTATAAATACTAATTTGGCGGTGCAAGGTCCGAACTAAAAGTTGGATGTGGTAGGACTTCAATAAAATTAATTGGTATGAAGATTTTTCCCTCAAAAATTAAAAAAAAAACATGTCTCGGGCTAGTTAAGAAACTTGATATTTGGGTACCTCACGAATTGAAAGAAATTCATTCAACACAAAGAAACAAATTTTGCGGTATGCAGTTTAAACGAAATGAAACTGAGCATTTTTTGAAAAGGTTATGAAAAATGGGCTCTGTACAGTAACATAGTTCGAAAACCAGCACAAACCACATCTTAAGCGGAAAAACAACAAAAAAAACTCATGCTGTCATTTTGGTGGAATTATAAAAGTTGTATTTTCTGAACTGCTTCCAAGGAACCAAACGATCAATTCTGATGTTTGCTGTCAACAACTGGATGAAGCAATCGAAGAAAAACGGCCAGATTTGTCAAATCGGAAAGGTTTAGTGTTGCATCAAGATAATGCAACGCCCCATTTTTGGAAACTTGCGGCAAAGTATTGGAGCTTGACTGGAAAGTGATGCCACATACCTCATGCAGCCCTAATCTGGCACCATGTGATTCAATTCAATTTTTTGAATGTTGTCGTGTTGGAGAATGATTCGTCTTCTGCGACTGGTTTCCTCGATCCATACAAATGCTGGTATACCATTCGGAATTGACCGTCCTCTAAAGGAACGGTGTCCACATGTTCTGTTGTTTCTAAAAAATAGACTTCGTGCGTGAATAACTTTTGTTGGATTTGGTTTTGAAAGACCTATACAGTCAATTGTTGTTTAGATTCGGATTCATATGAATAGATTCGTGATTCATCGCCAGTCACGTCTGTTTAAGCTTTACGAATGAATTTTTCAGCATTTCTTAGCACAAATCGGTACGAACTCTCGAACTCCAACGCGAACAAATGTTTTTAACAGCTGAATGTTCATGCAATATTGACGTATTGAATTTTTCGATGAAGACGAATGTTTCAAGTATCTATAAACAACTCAAAAAGTACCGACAACACGTTTTGAGTACGTTCACCATTAAAAATGTCAAACTTTATTATGTCAATGTCAGATTTGACATATTACTCAGTGTTGACGTATACCAAAACTTAAGTAACAACCCTCGTAGAAATAGAAATTTTTTATAAAGTGAACTAACATTTTCCCACAATGAAATCACGCATTTTTCCAATTTGACACTCTATTTTTCAATAGCCTTTTTTACCAATTCTAGTACAGCAGCCATATTTTTCTTCGTCAGCTACTTCTCCGGCTTCCGATCATTTAATTATATCTACATAACGAAATTTTGCTTTTTTACTTTTCTTCTTTTTAAAACTTTTTAGATATTTTGGAAATAAAACGCCGTTTTGTTCGCGCAGCATCGAAATTGTCCTGAATAGGTTCGTAATCAAATATGCGCATTAAATCGATTCTAAACTAGTTACCAACTGATTCGGAATCGATTCTAAATTGACAAAGCTGTTATCTTCTCGAAGTTTTCTTTTTTTTTTAACATATTATGGTAAAAGTGAAAATATTTTAAATGTTTCAGTTTGTTTAATGCATGAAAAATTTTATGGAATTTCGAACGTGTGTCATATACTTACCAATGCAATTTTTTTGATTAATCACTGCCCACCACTTAACCCGACTGATTATTGAACACGCCAGGTGGCTTTTGAAATAAATTATAGTCGAAAAAAAAACTAAAAAACACGTTTTGAGCAATAAGCAAACTGAAAAGTAAAAATTATTGCTGGGGCGTGGGCGACATTTTTAGTCTATTGCAACCAATATGAAGCTGATTCCCAGGTCGAGGATACTCCGAATGATTTTTTCGATTACTCACAATCATCCACCGTGTAGGACTCCCCTCCCCTTTCTTTCTCCATTTTGTTAATAAGTTCGAAATGGCTATCTAAGGTAAAATGGACGCACGAAAAAACTGATGGCTGCAATATTTTGGTACTGCGAAGTTATTCTTTTGATTGACTTTAAAGAATCAAATACATCATGAACGCGGCTAATTACTCCGACTTACTAAAAGCAGTTGAATCAAAAAACTATCAAAAAAAAGCGCGGCAAAATCAGCCGAGGTGTGGGCTTGTTTCATGACAATGCTCCAACAGTGGGGGATTTACACATTGGCCGCCTGTAGGCTATTCATCTTGTACCTGACCTCTGAAATTTGATACCCTAGTTCACAGTTATTCAAACTACATTTTTTACTGCAAATAAAAGCTTCTCTTACCTGAATAATTGATAGTAAAAACTCAAATTTTATAAGAAATGAAAATTTCTAGCTAAATCCGCTATAGGTCTCTTTGCTATTCGAATATGAGGCAATGAGAAACGTATTACCTCTGAAGTAAACACCAGGAGCCATTCCAAAATCTTCCTTAAGTGTTCCATTGAATCTTGTTTATTGTTGTTTATTTTCAATTCTCTAGTATTAGTACAGTGAACCAAGCAAATCACCTCGCAATTTTAAAGACCTTCGTGGATTGGTTTGAAATTTTGACAGAAGCTCAAAAATGATTCAAATAACAAACCTGTTTTGGTGTCAATGTATGCTTCTACTCCAGGGGTGAATGCCACCTTTACTCGGGGTGGAAATTTCAAAATAACACCGGGAATCGATAGAGAATTGAATTTTATAAAGAAAATGTAGAATGAAGTTTTTTATTTAACTCAATAATTTTTAAATTATTCGCGATTGTAAATTTAAAATAAAAACACACGTTTTTCAAGATTTTTTTCACGAAAAACTCGAAAATTACGCATTTTCTGGAAAAAATTATTCTCATCAAAACTGAAGCTTGTAAAAAAAACAAAAAATTACTCAGTTAAAATTAAATTAAATAATATTCAGCAATTTATATGTCCATGAAAGCCAATTTTTTCTTTTTCGTAAATTTATGCAGAGGTTTGAACTCAAATAACGGAAAAACTATCAATTTTTCGTAGAAAATTGTAATAAACATTTTTGAAGTACTTTTTTAGACGACCTTTAAAATGAGTTTTTACAAAACCGTCTACCATGAAAATTAAGCGAGTTATGACGAAAATTTAAAAAAAAACACGTTTTTCAGCATTTTATCGTGAAAAACTCGAAAATTACCAATTTTCTGGAAAAAATTATTCTTATCAAAATTGAAGCTTATAAAAAAACAAAGAAATTAGTCAGTGTGGAATCAAATTTTTAAAAAAATATTCAGCAACTTATGAGTCGCTGAAAGTCAATTTTTTCTTTTTCGTAAATTTATGCAGAGGTTTGAACTCAAATAACGGAAAAACGATTAAGTTTTCATAAAAATTTGTAATAAACATTTTTAAAGTACTTTTTCAGACCTTTAAAATGAGTTTTTACAAAACCGTCTACCATGAAAATTAAGCGAGTTTGACGAAAATTAAAAAAAAACACGTTTTTCAGCATTTTTTCGTGAAAAACTCGAAAATTACGCATTTTCTGGAAAAAATTATTCTCATCAAAATTGAAGCTTATAAAAAAAAACAAATAATTACTCAGTTAAAATTAAATTAAATAATATTCAGCAATTTATATGTCCCTGAAAGCCAATTTTTTCTTTTTCGTAAATTTATGCAGAGGTTTGAACTCAAATAAAGGAAAAACTATCAATTTTTCGTAAAAAATTGTAATAAACATTCTTAAAGTACTTTTTTAAACCTTTAAAATTAACTTTTATAGAATCGTCTAGCATGAAAATTAAGCGAGTTATGACGAAAATTTTAAAAAAAAACACGTTTTTCAGCATTTTTTCGTGAAAAACTCGAAAATTACGCATTTTCTGGAAAAAATTATTCTCATCAAAATTGAAGCTTATAAAAAAACAAAGAAATTAGTCAGTTTGGAATCAAATTTTTAAAAAAATATTCAGCAACTTATGAGTCGCTGAAAGTCAATTTTTTCTTTTTCGTAAATTTATGCAGAGGTTTGAACTCAAATAACGGAAAAACGATTAAGTTTTCATAAAAATTTGTAATAAACATTTTTAAAGTACTTTTTCAGACCTTTAAAATGAGTTTTTATAAAACCGTCTAGCATGAAAATTAAGCGAGTTATGACGAAAATTTAAAAAAAACACGTTTTTCAGCATTTTTTCGTGAAAAACTCGAAAATTACGCATTTTCTGGAAAAAATTATTCTCATCAAAATTGAAGCTTATAAAAAAACAAAGAAATTAGTCAGTTTGGAATCAAATTTTTAAAAAAATATTCAGCAATTTATATGTCCCTGAAAGCCAATTTTTTCTTTTTCGTAAATTTATGCAGAGGTTTGAACTCAAATAAAGGAAAAACTATCAATTTTTCGTAAAAAATTGTAATAAACATTTTTAAAGTACTTTTTTAAACCTTTAAAATTAACATTTATCGAATCGTCTAGCATGAAAATTAAGCGAGTTATGACGAAAATAAGTTAAGTAACTTGAATTTGAAAAAAAAATGTCAAAAATGAATTTGACACCATATGCGGTAGAATTAAAATTAATCGTAGCCCATGTAAAATTATCTTTGCTTAAGCCCTAACAACACGTTCCAAAAATTTGAATGTTTTGGAACACGTATATTTTGAAAAAAGTTGTTCAATGTGAAATATTTTATTAAATTTTTTTAAAAAAACGTTATTTTTTCAAAATATCTCAAAAACTATTGGATCAACGAAAGAATTGTTTTGTAACTGATATTTGGCTTTTATTTTACTGACATTTTGCTTTTTTTTAAACTCACGTAGCTTGAAAATTAAACGAGATATAAGGGAGAATCTTTTTTACCCTTTAACATCAAAATTCTCTGAAGAAAAGGACCTAGAAGGGTCGCAACATGTTTTTTACCACATTTTCTAAATAATCTTTGTCTTAGGGGTTGTTTTTAAGGGCTATAAAATATCGAAATATTAAAGTCATAATACAAAACAATCAAAATTAATTATATTTGAATATAACTGGGCTATAGTTATGTTCAAGATGAACTTAATTCCAAATTTTCAAGTAGATCGATGAAGGTCTTTATAATTGCGAGGTTTCGGTCGATTTTAAGCTTGAATGGTTGTACTATATATACTTTCTATTAGCTATCGCCTTCAAAATACTTGAAATTCTCTTGTGCGGCTCATCAAAACTCATCTTTTCAGTATGAACAATAATTATTTCCAGTCTTGTGAAAATTAAACAAAATTTGCCGCCCTAGACTACAGCCATCTGCCTGCTGGTAAACCCCCCACTGTGCTCCAGTCCGCACTACTTTCCACACCCACCATATAGTCCTGATATGGCGCGGTTCGACTATTTTTTGTTCGCAAAGCATAATGGCGAAGCATCATATTTTCATAGTCAGACGTTTTAACAAATGCGTCGAAATAAATATATTTAGAATCACAGTTTAGACATCATTACGAATTGACGATCGTTTTTTCCAGGATTTAAAAAAATTCCTATCCGCTTTTGGATAGGAGTTATGGTCTTCCTCACGACTTACATAAATTATACCACACGTGTCAATATGTCTATAAATATTATACCTATGACGAAGGGTAAATCGAAGAAGACGCCCGAATGCTTACTGGAAGCCGCAAACCAAACACAAGAACAATATTCCAATACAACAACTCAAAAAGAATTACCAGATGTAAGTATGAATGCCATATAGCGCTGGCGATCGTTATTGATTCTCTTCATTATAGTTCGGGCCTAGATACGATTGGGACGAACAAATTCAAGGTCTTATACTGGGTAGCTACTTCTGGGGTTACACTATCCTATCATTACCAGCTGGATCTATATCAGAATGGTTTGGTCCAGCTAAAGTTATATTTTGGGCGACGTTAGTCACTGGTATTTTCAATTCCTTGTGCGTACCAGCATCGTGGGTCCATTATTCGCTCCTGATCGTTTGCAGATTTGTAATTGGTGCTTTGGGGGTGAGTACATTATCAAATATATCGATTTCATCATACAGAGGTCGGCATAAAGGGCCAAAAGCTCGAAGATTTACGTCGATCCCGAATGGAGAATGGATAGGCAGACGAATGGCCCGCGCGATCGAATTACTTGACACCCTGCGGGTCTTTCTCGAGGACCTCGTTTTTGCAAGAGGACCACGCACTCTTCCCGACCTCCGAACTGCAATTGAAGAAAAATTTGAACACTTACAGTAACCCTTTTTGAATCCCTTTCGTTATTTCTTTTCATGAATTCATTTTGACTTATGCCGACCTTTGTATCTGTCAATTTGGAAATTAATATCCGTATCATCAACCAAAGTGATATGGAGTAACCGAAACTGTATTTTTAATGAAGGAAGACTCTGCTTAATTCAATTCTATTAGAAAAACGTTTCGGTTAGTCTTATTCATCTTATAGATAATTGACAAACTAACAACAAATCATTGTTCCAAATTCTAATAAATATATACAGTGTGTTCATAAAATATTAGGGGTGTTACAGGAAAAAATGCCATCTGCAGAAATAAAACAGTTATTAGAAAACAACCTTTATACAGTACACCCTGTATATCCAGTATATTTCATTCATTTTATAAACTATTACATAACACGAATGATTTACTTTATTAGTTAGGTAATTTTACGAGGGTGGTTCAAATATAAACCAAAATTTAGTGTCGTGAAAGTGGCAGCACTGGATATTAGAGATGAGAACGTGGTTGACGTATTGGACACCAGCGTAGTTACTGCAAATAATTCGTGAACGGTTACCGCGAAATTTTAGCCTGATGGATGGCAAGACTTCTGAATTTTGGGCGGAATTTAACACGCGATGCGAAGTTTGGACGCGTCTCCTGCAGCGGTACGAAGAACATTCACCATAAACGAGACTCCACAACCATACCACCATATTCCTGCGTCTATGGAATGAAGGAAGATGTTTTATACCGTATTTTGGGACATTCCGGTGGATTTTCTCACTGAACGACGAATTGTGAACTGTGAAACTTGTGTACAAATCAAAACGGCGCGATATTGCTGCAAGACATCGCCAGACCGGCACACGATGGAACACCCTACGTATGGTCCCGATTTATCGCCACGCGATTATTTATTTGGTCCATTGAAAGAGGCACTTGGTGGACTGCGATTCGAAAACAATGTAGAGATAGAATCCGTCGCTGTGTAACTTAATAATATTTGAATCACCTTCGTATATATATATATATATATACAAATATAAAAAATAATGAATATTTTTGTCAAGGGTTTGGTTTATCCGGCTTTACAAGTACTTATAGCCAAATGGGCTCCTCCTGCCGAAAAGGGAAAATTCGTAGCGGGTCTGATGGGAAATACTTTAGCCACATGCTTGACGTGGCCGTTAGTAGGTGCTATAATAACAGCTTCGAATTGGAACTGGGGTTATCAGATGATAACAATACAAATCGTAGTTTTTCTTATCATATTTTACTTTGTGGCCGCCGATTCGCCGGATGATCATAAATTCATTACGCCCGAAGAGGTGGAATTCATTAAAGAAGCACAAGGCGCCTCGGTTTCAAAGAAAAAGGTGAGTTTCATCGCTGCGTATTATTTTAAAATTTACGGGGACAGTTCAAAACGGTCTGAAACGTCTGTTTTGTACATCCCTCGTATAAAATGTTTATCGATTAATGATTCGAATCAGTTTTTTATTAGTTAATTATCATTTTTAAAGATAATATTTATCATTAAATTTCTAACCTAAAAGAACAACACAAAAACATCTACATACAGGGTGTGGCAGTAAATCCTGCATTTTTGAAATTAGTGCGAAAACTAAACGGATACATTTTTCAAAATTTTATTGTTATAATCTTATTGTGTATTAAAAAACATAGAAGATGTCGTCTATCCGAATTAAAACATTCTTGAGGGGATTTCTGAAAATGCCCATCACGTCATGAGTAATTCTCAAGTTTTCCGATCGGATTCGTTCCTTCATCTTTCAGGAATCCCCTCCCCCAAAAAATCACGTTGTGTGAGGTTGGGTTAACGAGGAGGCCAATGGATCGTTCCGTTTCGGAAAATTTTCATACTCACACGGCCTTTGTGGCTTGTAGCTCCGTCTTGTTGTGATGAGGTTTGATCATTCACTACATGTTAACGAAGTTGAAGAATGACCTTAACATTTCCGAAAATCGCTCTCGAGGTAATAGACTTACCACCTTTCATTTTGGAAAACAATGGGCCCGATGAGAACATGGCACACCAAACTGTTATTTTGGCCGAGTGTAGAGGTGGTTGATGAGGATTCTGATCACTCCAATATCTGAAGTTTTGTTTGTTCACCAATCCTGAGGTTGTGAGCTCCTCATTTTCTTCAACCATCTTCGAAGTTTCGCAGAATTGTCGTCGGATAGCGAAATCGTTTTCGTGCAATACTTGAACCACTTCAATTTTGTAAGGGTGATGGTGCAAATCTGACCTCAAGATTCTTCGTACGGAGCTTAGGAAATGACCTTTGCGGAGCAACCCTCGTACTACCACTTGTTTTGCTGTTCGTTTCACCGATATTTTCAAAATTTGACACCCATAACTTTATTGAAATTTGTTTAAGGAAAGCCATTCCACCTAATACCCAACCATTTTTACATTTCAGCGTGCACCTCCATATAAAGAGATCTTTACGAATCTACCATTTTGGATATTGAATATTTTACATTTCGGTAATTTGTGGGGTTTATATGTGCAACTCCAAAGTGTACCGAAATTCATGGCCGAAGTAGTAGGTTTCAGCTTGAAGGAATCTGGTATTTATGGAGCGCTACCCCATTTAATGAGAATGTTCTTTGGAACAGCTTACGGAGCTATAGGAGACCATCTGAAGAAGAAGGGAGTATCGGCTAAAGTGATAAGAAAATCTTTTATTCTAGGATGTAAGTATATGAAAATGGCCGGCTACATGTTTCTTAACCAACTGTTAGCTGTTTTGCAACTCTGGTTTCCCAGTTTTTCCTGTTTCCTCTTTAAGAGATTTTGGTCTTTTTTGTCAGTATTGCTATCGATGTTCATTCTTGGTTATACAATATAATCAAAAATGAGTTATGAATATTTTTTAGCACATATTATACCGGGTATATTGATGTTCAGCATATGTTTGATCGGTTGCGATTGGATGCCTTTGTTGGCGCTACTCACGTTCAGTATGGCGATCAACGGAGCTGCGGTATTGACGAACTTGCAAAATCCTCAAGATTTGGCGCCGAATTTTGCGGGTACTATTTTTGGTATCATAAGTTGTATCGGTGGTACGACAGGATTTTTGGTACCTGCTATTACCGGAATCTTTATTAAAGATCACGTAAGTTTAATAATCCACTATTAGTTCAACATATTCCCAGTAGAAATTCCCTAGAAAATTTCTTCATATTTCGAACTAAACCGATACATTTTTATGCACTTGGTAATTCGAACGAAAAAATCGACGCTACGCGACAAAACGATCGATAAGAAGCTTGACGATTGCGAAAAAGAAGAAGTAGAAGGAGTTGGGAAGAAAAGTGAAGTCACAAAAGAATTTAATCCCTCTGATAAAGCACAAGGAGGAAATTTGTGCTACTCGAAATGTTGGAGTACGAAAAAGAACTACTAAAGGTCAAATTCTTCGTCTGGAAGAAAGCCTGGTCATTAGCAAAAAAAATCCCGTCTACCCTAAGCATCAAAAACTTTGTTGCAAGTAGAATGTGGCTAACAAATTTAAAAAAGAGAAATGGAGTTGTGTTTAAAACAGTTTGTGGAGAAAGTTTGCTCAGATTGGCGCGGTAAATTGAAGACTTTGATTGAAAAGTATGTTTCCCGAAACACTTTTAATACTAGACGATTTTTCAATAGTTTATCTGACAAGAAACTTGCTTTTAAAGATGAAAAATGTCATTGGGGAAAACAGGTAAAGAGACATTTACTACTGATTATCGTGGTAACAAAGAATCTTGTAAAGCGACAGAACTTTTTAACAATTGGCTTTAAACAGTTAACGGAGATATAAAACGACAAACACGGAAAATTCTACTCTTTTTAGATAGTTGCACTGTCGACAACAGTCCTCCTACTTCTTTCCGCCGATAAAACTTCCAAATTGCAACCATTGGACCAAGGAATCGTCCACACGACGTTCTAGCGCAAAGAAATTGTTAAGCTCGTTTCGCAATCTCTCGACGAACAGCTAACTGTGAATGTCACGTTTTTGATAAAGCACGAAGAGCTGTAATACCCCCTAACGATTTTTAATTGCTTAAAAAAAAAACTGGTTTCATGTAAGAAAATCTTTTAATAATTACGGATGATGAATAACAGAACCAATAATTGACATCAGCGGTGTGAGTTTTCTGACTTTGTCGGAGTGGATGAAGATTTTACTGTCTCACAAACTGATGATGACAGATACAAATGAAGAAATCAACGATAAAGATAAGAACCAGACATTAGAAATGTCAGTTAAGGAAACAAGAGCCCCATTCGACATCTTACAAAGCATTCCAGGCACTTTTTCTCTTAAAAAAAGTTATTGAGCAATCTGAGTTAAGGAATAATGTTTAGTGACCTTATCCTTAATAATTAGCTTAGCAGTGAGCTTAGTGTGTTAGATTTTTTATTAAAAAAGAAGAAGATGATGACATAATAATCCGAGAATAACGTAGATGTTTCAAGTTTCATATAACAAAGTTTTTGATAAAATAATAAAAAAACTCAACTCTGTACTACTCTTTATTAATAAAAAAATAAAATACAAAACATAAAGAAAACTAACACTTTGAAGCAAACTTATTTAACAGATTTCTTTCGAAATATGTATTAATAAATTACATTAGCTTTGTTCGCGACAGATATCCTGAACAAGTTCTGTCACCAAATTGAAATTGAACGTTCGCGGTGCTCTTAAAACATGTTGGGGATTTAAAATCCTGTGTACTCGGAGCACAGATTTCTATTCCGAACGTATTCTGATTATGTTCAATGTATCCTCGGACTACATTCCTCCTTTTTGTGATATTTACTACGAAATAACCTCTAACATATGTGGCTTTTGTTAGAGTACAAGTTGAAATGCTTACAAGTTTAGATCTATGATTGTTGACACTTTAGTTTTTGCGAAAATAAAAAAGAAGAAGTTACAAGTTTTAGTTGGAGAAAACTTTTCGTGACATTAAATAAACAGTAATGAGAATTTAGAACGTGTTATTTTGCATAGAAAAGACAAAAGTTTTCCAAGTAATTGTATTTAAAAAACATAGTAGTTGACTTTGTAATTACAAATATCAATAATGCACCTTCGGCCAGTTAAATATATACATTTTAGCTAGGTAGCTAGTTTTGGATTCAAATCATAATTTTAGATGTTCATAAATCGTTCGTGAACATATTCTGTGTTTGATACGTACGAAAGATAATCAGAATACATTCAGAATGAGTTCAAATTGTCTACCGCGGACGAAGCTATTGAATATATACAAGTATGTACCTCTCAAGTTTTGTCATAGTTAAAGAATAGCTGTTGATAAATGATAAGTACATTTGAAATTTAATATATTCATTTTACTAGAAGTGAAAAATATGATGGTCTCCAGAATAAATGAGTTATAGTTTTCTATTCTCCCCGTTATTGTTCAGAAACTGGGCCTGTAGTACCATCTAGTGATAGTTGAACAGTTGCCTAGTGTACCTACTAATAGATCAAGTGCTTCAGTCTATCTGTGAACTCTAGTGATTTGGAATGGGGTCATCAGCAACCCCAGAGTAACAGCTACTATTCTGATTGATTTTTTTTTTCAAATTTTTGTGTTGTTCCTTAAATCATTAAAAAAGGTGAATACACTACATTTTAAAAGTGTAATTCTTCATGTACTAATAGTAATGAGAAAATGACAAAACAAATCATAACCTAAAAAAAAATCAAAACAACCTTTCGTTACCATCTAGCTTTTTGCTAGCTTCCAATCTCTAAAAACATAATTAGCGACGCAATCAAAATCTAAATATTATAATTACCTTTTTATTCTTCGAGTTTCGAACTAACGGGAACCGATTGTATTAATAATAAAATTTTCAGAACGGAATGAAAGAATGGTCGTACACATTCATACTTGGAGGAGGCGTTTACGTTGTTACTGGTATAATTTTCATTCTGTTTGGAAGTGTGGAAGAACAAAGTTGGAACCGAGCAGCAGATGAATAATAAAACTGGCCAAAAGTACATGTTTTAGATTATCGATACTAAGACATAATATTGCATTTTGTCTTTTCACTTTTTGTTACTTCCATTCTTGTACCACTAACATATCAGGTATGTCAATAAATATATGTAATTAATAAAACGTTTTCTTTTTTCATCCTACTACCCATTTTCCAATTTTGATGTTTTCATATAGAAATATTAAAGGAGGATATCAGTGTGGGTTCAGACAAGACAGAAGTACATCTGACATCGATCTCCACATAATATTCATTTACTTTAAACAAGCCTTTTAAAACATCAACAGATTCAACGGCACTTGAAGACTTGGAAATGCCTAGACAACTAAAACACTTCATACTATCCTATTATTATTAGCTAGAGCTATGTCAGAATGATTTGGTTCACTTAAAATTATATTTTAGACGACATTAGTCACTGGTATTTGCAATTCATTATGTCATTATTCACTCATAATCCAAATTAACAACAGTTGTTGAAGACCTGAAGGTTCCTAGTAAACCAAGATAAGTGATATTGATGTCTGTGGAAGATTTAAAAGCTCAAGTTAAAATACACAACCAACAAAGTGATCTATTCAAGATCAATAAAAAGGTTAAACAAGATGATAATCTATCGGCAACATTGTTCACAATTACTCTACAATTATTCAAGGTGTTATATTGGCTAGCGATTTTTGAGGTTATACTATATTTTCATTATCAGTTGGAACTAGATCAGAATGTTTAGGTCGAGCTAAAGTTACATTTTGGGCGACAGTAATCACTGGTATTTTCAATGCATCATTTGTACCAGCATCTTGGGTCCACTATTCGCTTCTCATCCAAAGTGACAGAAGTTTATGAAGATCTGAAAGTTTTTAGTAAGCCAGGACGAGTGATATTGATGCCTATGGAAGGATCAAAATCAAAACTAAATAATCCATTCTATCAGCAACACCTTTATAATTACTTTTCACTCTGTCGTTCAGTACTTTGACCAACAGTATATTTATTTAACCGGAATATCTATGCTAACATTTCCGACATCCCTAATACCTTCTATAGGCTCACTGCTCAGTTATCTTCTGAAATAACATAACCTCAATTCCCACTCAGTTTTAGGGTTGTTTTGTTTACAATCCCACATGAAAAATTAACTTTTCTTTTGGTTATAAAATAGTTCACAGTATTTTGTTATTTCTGTTCAAAAAGCGAAACTAGATTGGTGGAGTTGTTCGAAGACATAGAGAAAGCTAGAGAGGTCGGACTCATAATGAAAACAAAACGTAAAAACTTCCGAATATAGTAGACCTTGCAATAGAAAACAACTTTTAAAGGGAGTACCATTATAAACACCAAAACCCTCATAACTCTGAGATAGGCGATAATCTAAAACACCAAGACATTGTTCGTTTTATCAAAGCTAGAAGAATCAAATTATTTGGAAATAATCAACATGCGGAACTCCTAAATGTTAAAGGAGGAAGACCAAAAATGAGATGGTTGAACAATGTCACAGATGATCATCGAACTATGGAAATTACAAAATGACGCTTCGAGTCAAGGAACAGTGTTTATTCAGGTCTGTACTGCTGCGTGATAATGGGTTATCATTTTATGGGAACATTTAGTTCACATGAGTCGAAGAAGAAATGAAATACAATTTCTTTTGATACGATAATATAGTTTAATCACTAATTTTTATAATTCTGATACTATGAAATACACTCTACCAAAAAAGTATTGTACTACTGAACTCAATTTATTTATTTTTAAAAAAATATATTTTCCTATTTTGGGTTCCTTTAACCAACATGTATGTAAGCAAATAAGAAATATCATTCAGGTTGTATATGGATGGGTATATGCAAGAAGATTAGCAGGGGTACCATTACCTGGAACTCCAAGTAGAAAAGGATTTCTAGAAAGTTATAAAAATAATAATAATAATCGGTAAAATATCTTACTTTACAATATTCTTGTATGACTTTGTGTCTATTGTTAATTTACATGACTGTCAACTATGAAATAACTCATGATCTACTCTACTAGATAATTATTTTTTACATAATTCAACCAAGAAATAATTTTTTCCAAATCTACATTTTGTGTACCTTCCAGTGATAACTTTGTATTCAAATTAGTTTTTTAATGATGCAACGCTATTAAATAAAATTGTGAAAATTTGCCTTATCAGTCAACGTGTTAAAAACATAATGATGTGATACTTTTTTGGTATATACTATAATACGAAAAAATTTAATTTTCTATACACATTTCCCTCAGTGAATTTGGATCGGAAATAGGTTATAAAGGGGATAACTGTAATTGTTGATTTTACACTATAAAAAAAATACCAACTCTAGAAATAAATTGAGGT
The DNA here is from genome assembly GCF_026230105.1 of Diorhabda sublineata. Taxonomy (NCBI): domain Eukaryota; kingdom Metazoa; phylum Arthropoda; class Insecta; order Coleoptera; family Chrysomelidae; genus Diorhabda; species Diorhabda sublineata. The sequence goes on along the minus strand of NC_079477.1, from coordinate 3,328,398 downwards.
TATCTTAGGGTAAGTTATCATCCAAATCCAAACATCTATTAACATGTTCTTCGAGTTCTCTAACATTAGAGAAACCGAAATTGCATTTGGGACATTTCAGTATAGATTTAGGCAGCGAAGGTTCTTCTCCAGACCTCTGTGGAGCACTAGGATAAACTACAAAATCTCCGTTACGAAGCAATTCAATTTCAGATTGTAGTTGTTCATTGCGCCTTTGGACATTCTGTAGGTCTTCATGAAGACGATCATTTTCACCTGAAAAATATAAAAATAGTTATAAAATTCGAGGTTTCACTACATTTTTACTTTTAATAATTTCCCTAGCGCGTCTCTCTTCTTCAAAATCCGCTCTATACACGTCCAATTGAGTCTGTAAAACAAAAACTTCATCCTGATTGTTATGACTGTTTGTTTGTTGTTGCGTTTGCAGTGTTTCCAATTGACTTTTAATAACTGATAATTCGTTAGTCAAATGACTTATTTGTGCATATGCTTGGGATCTAGTATACTCCATTTGAGTAAGAGCGATTTGAGTATCATTTAATTGAGAACGTAAAGTTCCAGCATCTTCCAATTGAGTTGATAATTTATTCATTTCATCTTTCATGCTATTCACTGTCATTATCAAAGCTTCTTCACGTTGCTTTTTAATATATAACTAAAACATATAATTAGGATTGTCTAATCACTGCACTAAATAAAAATACTTACTGCATCTTTTAATTCCTCTACTTGTTTCAATGCATTATCACGTTCATCTATAATTTTTTCAAATTCAGGTTCCATTTGTTTAACCTTTTGTCCTTTATCATTTAGTTCGGCTTTAAGTTTTGTGTCTTCTTGATTCAAACGTTCATTTTCTAATGTTAAATTTGTCAATAGTTCTTGAAGATTGTTAATTATCGCATTATTTTCTTCTTGTTTGGATTCGTTAAGTATTCTTTTGTTTTCATCGGATAAAGTTTCTACTATTTTTTCCAAATCTTTAATTTTTTTATTGGCCACGTCTAGTTTGAATGCTTCAATGTTATCAGTAGACCTGTAATTTATTCATTCACTTATCAATGGTAGCAAGATTCAATTATACATATTACAAATATCAATTTACTCAACTCGCTAACTAATATTATTAAAGACTTCTTCTGCTTCTAATTATGAAAGAATTGAGGCAAATATTTGAGCACAATAAATATAGTCAGCTGTAAATAAAATATTCAGAGAGAAATTCAATCATAATTCTTGGGGATTCTTAATTGATATGCCATAATTAAAGTTTTTTTACTGTGAGAATAATGGTTATATATGCCCCATGATGGGATAAGTACTTGGCATAGAAAGCTGTTAAATAAATTATTTCTGAGATTGGTTATTAGACTTTATTAATACTCTTCACATTTATAATCTGTATACCAGTTAGAATAAAGACATTTGTACCATATTCCATATGAAAGAAAACTATAGAGCTCAATGGGCCAAATCTCAAAAAGCTGATCAAAACTAAACAATTCAAGTTATGGATCTGACATTTCTGATTCAGGGGTTTTAAGGATCACTAATTACGAATTTGGTGTCAATTTCATCCCCTAACAAACACCACCTTGCATTTCAGCCTACACTTCTAAAAGCCATTTATCACTTCCAAGGTTTTTTAGACCGATTGAACCCAGGTTATGTGATATTAGGTGCGAATTTTTTGTTATTTTATTTTTTATGCTTCAATTTATCACCTCCAATCATTTCACAGCGAAAGCAATCTCTATATAGATTAATCCTCGTGGTTCACTCACAGGCATGAAGCCCATTATGTTACACTTTTTCTCTTTTTTAGGTTATTTTCAAGCATTTCCAATCCCAGAATGAAGTTTTTAACTTTTTCTATGTTTAATTCTGCTATTTTAGAAACCATAAATTGTGTCATCCCCCAACATTTGTTATGGTTTGCCCATTAGGATAGGGCATCATAAGCTCGATCATCTCTTCTCCATTATACTCTTCGCAATAATAGTCTGTTATAACTCTCCATTTCTGAAGTCTTGTGCCAACAGTGAAATATCCAGTGGATCACTTCTATGGTCTTCTGGATTGAGTGTTTTATGAATCTAAATATATTCATTGATCCTTGGTCAAATTGCTCGCTCTGGATATCATTCAATCACTGATGTTTAATTCAGACCCCCGTGTGCATCTTTTAACAATTCCATTGGTAGTAGCGCTGTTTCTTCGGCATTCTTCTCCTTGTCCTACCTTTAGTAACCCTAACTGCCTTAGAGTTAGCTTCAACTCATAGTGTGCAGCTATGATGGTAGTGAGTGATAGAATAATTTCAAAGATTATAAGTGGAGACATTCCAAAACAAAAGAACTGCCATCTGAAAAAAAGTTTCTTCCCAAAAAATCTACAGTCAATTCAGGAAGATATCAACCACAAAAGGAAAGAACCAAATTACGACCACTTTTACTTAAGATAAGCATGTGTTTCCCAAAAAAAAACTAAATAGAAAGTATACTTATATGTAGATTAAGACAAAATGAAATGTATTTCGTGATGATTTGTCTTGATTTAAGGTCTGTTTTAAAAGAAATTTCAATTAAAGAAGATCTGAACAAATCATTACGAACTATATATAAAAAAATCTAAGAAGTAAAAAAATGAAGAGTAATCAAATTATTGCTGGAATCTGCAGCATATACTTAGATTTCAATTGAAAATCAGGATCCTTATTGAAAATTTTTTAAATTATACTCACATTTGTAACAAAACTTCTTTGGCAAGGCTGCTTTTATCTTCTAACAACTTTTCCATCTTTTGATTTTTTTTATTAAATTCATATGCTACTTGCTTAGATTTTTCCAATTGACTTTGCAAATTTTCCTTTTCTCTTTTCAAAGCGTCAATAAAATTTTTAGCTTCAAGAAGTTTTCCTTTGTGGATTTCGTGGACTTTTTTGACATCCTCTTGCCACGCCATAATTCTCTCATATTGAGACTTTAAACTCATGTTATTTTGCAAAATGGTATCCTGAAAATTGATTGTAAGTATTGCTTAATAAACCACCAAAGTTTCATTCAATCAACTTACTTTCAGACGAATATTTTCTTCAATAATTTGACTAACTTTGTTTTGAATCTCTTCAGATGTCATATCAGGAGTAAAAGACACTATGCTGATAGCATTTGAGGATTCAAAACCCTTATTTAATGAAGGTAAGTTTGGTAAATTAGAAATTTTTGTTAAGGTTTTATCTGTATCATCTTTGTTTACATCTACAAATTTCCAAACGAATAAATTAATCTACGCAATTTATATCATAAACAAGCCCAAATTACCTGAAGACGTTTTCTCATCTGATTTACTGGTTGTTTGTTCTATACCTTCAATCTCGCTGTTTAAAAGTCTTTTAGCTTCAGCTATTACTGATGCCCCAATTGGCTCACTATATATTTCTGTACTAGCATCAGGAATTGATTGCCCCAAGACAACAAATGATTCTTCATCAGATTCCAAAGAAGGTAATGGGCAAGGTTCTTGAGGCATTTTAAATGCTGCAGCCATAATGATAATATTTTATCTACAAAAATTGTTTAATATATCTTACAGCAACTGTAATACCAATCCAAATTCTAGAGAAAGTGAAAATATGCTAAATTTGCAAATGGTGAAAATCTATTCAAAAGATTTGTGAAGCCCTAACTGTTACAGCTAATGCAACTCATAAAAATTTTATCTTATCACCAAATGAAACAAAAAATATGATCGTTTTATAGATAATAGCCAAATTATCAATTTACATAATCACAAAAAAGAAACATTTGTAAAATTATTGAGTTTTTAAAAAAGTTTACTAAACTATTGCTACCTATAAAATGCAAATAAGTATAATAATTGATGAAAAATTCACACAAGTCGTCATTTTGTTCAACAAAATTTGTTATTTTTTCACATATTAGATAGATACTTGTTAATGGAAAACTGAGCTGATATTATTTTTTTTTTCAAGAATTGCAATGATACTGTTGTTTCTTGCGGGAATTACATTACCCGAATCTCAACAAAGCAAAATGGAATAAATACTGCTAAATAATTAAACCAAACTATCACTACTTATGAAACTCAAATAAATATGAATACTGAAATGATTTATACATACAGAGTATTATTTTGTCAATAAAATTTGTTATTTGTTCACTTATTAGATAGTTGTTAGCGAAAGACTGACCCGAAACTATTTTTTACCACACTTGCAATGTTCTTGCGGGGATTACCCGAACCACAACAAAGCAAAATGGATTAATAGCTGCCAAATGAGCAAAAAATGAATAACAGCTGATAACTATAAAAAGGTGTACTAATATTTTTATTGTCGGTAACTCTTCTTTATAGAATGTTCTTGTAATTTAATATACGCAGTTACTCATTATCAATATTGTTGGAATTATTAAGTGACTCATAATAGATAATATTAGAATTATATTTTTGTAAAGTACGTATATGCAATTTAAACCAAATACAATAAACAACGCGACAAAATTATACAGAATAGAAAAATATATATTAAAACATAAGGTACTTACTTTTACTTTTTCAAATTATTGTCTTGTGTGCTTCCAGAAAGACGAAACTTGTTATAAAAATAATAAACATGATCCCAACACAAATATCATTTGACTACAGAGCACAGATAACCTCTTTGTACGGAACACCTGACAGTTGTCAATAAAACATCATAGATAATTAATGATCAAAATTTTCAAAAATATATGATAATCTGGTTATCTGAAGAATTTGTCAACTCTAATCAATCCTGAAATCAGTTAATTAGAATAATTTTCTCTCGAAGTTTCAATTTACGATAACATGATAGACGTTGTTGAATGAAAACAAAAATATTTTTTTTGGTAGGATCAAAATATAGTCTTCGATAATTTATTGTTATAATAAAAATTTTTAAAACCGTTATCAAAAACCAACACCTGTACATTCTCATTAATTTGGAATAAACTGCTCAAGTTCTATGGTTTCAGTTAACAATGGAAAGGTAAATGTATAATTGGTTGCATAATTAATATATTAATAGACTATGGACTATGGGTACAAAAACGCAGAGTTAATCATGTTTTATTAAGAAAACAAATCATCCATAGTAAATTTTTCAAGTGTGTAAGACGTAATTAATTATCTCATTAACATTGAACTACTAATCTTCCAAGTAAGTTTTTGGTAATATTAGAAAACTATTCTAGCATTTTAAATCTTTGTAGTAAATAGTACAGATTATTACATTTGAGAGTTTTATAGACTTTAAAAATTAAAGTACCATTTCATTTAAGCACCTAGGTGATTAGATAAGACTACATCTGACCAACGTGTTGTACATTACTTTTTGCACAATTATTAAATCGCCGAAATGGGAGACGTCGATGGAAATACTGTTTTAGCACAAGCACTTAAAAAACAAGTAAGTGAATTGCCATTCCCATATTGATTATTTTTTGAATTGATAAAAATATTAGTAAAGTTCATTCTTGCACAATTTTAAAATTGTACCATATTTTGATACATAAGAAACTTCTTGAAAATCGCATATTTAATAAAATCATCTATTTAATATTGAATTGTTTTTTATTTACAATTTATATATCCCAATTTTGAAATACTCCATTTACAAAGCAAGGGATAAAAATTAATCGCCTTTCAGGGAATTAATTATGTTTTTGGAATCATCGGATATCCAGTTATTGAACTAAGTATGGCACTACAAATGGCAGAAATTCATTATGTGGGTATGAGAAATGAACAAGCAGCTTGTTATGCTGCCCAAGCTATAGGTTACTTAACTGGGAACCCAGGAGCAGTTTTAGTAGTTTCAGGACCAGGATTGCTGCATACTTTTGGGGGATTGGCCAATGCTCAAATAAATTGCTGGCCGGTTCTGGTACTAGGTGGATCTGCACCTCAGGATCATGAAGGAATCGGTGGTTTCCAGGAATGTAATCAGGCAAGGAGACTATATTTTATTAATTACTTGAGTTTGCTTTCATTAGAATTGGGATAGCTTAAAAAAAGTCTTAAAACAATTTTAAATTTTCATAAAAAGTGTACTTGAGGTATCTAATCTATTGATGAGATTAGGTATATTATATTGGAACTCAGTATTTGATTTGAAATATTAGTAAGTGATTAAGGTAACAAGAGATAACGTTAAGATTAATGTGATTTTCTCTTTACTGAAAAATATTTATTATATTTTAATTTTGGGGACTATAATTTTTTTTTAATTATATTAAGAATAATCAATTGAATATTTTACCCAAGAGGCAGGCGCAGTTTCAGCTTCTCAATTTGGGGGGGGGGGTCATAAATTTAAAAAAAAGAAAGAAAAACTGTGATTGTGTTTGGAATTGTACATAGAAATTGTATTTAGTGTAATTATAAACTCTGTGATATGGAAGATGTTCATTTTCCACCCTGTATTCCTATACACTATAAAAGTAAGACAGTTAGGGGGGTTGTTACTTTTTTCTCATTGAAACCGTGCCTTTTACGAGGTAATACACACAATCTGGAATAATTAATAATGAAATTGATGATATATAGAGTAAGTTATAGTAAAATATCACATTGGTTTCTGAAAGAGCTATCAATGTTTTTCTTCTAAGTATTACACTTTTGGAGAATGAATATTATATTATGCTTGAGTATACATACAAAAAAAATATTGGATATAAAACCAAAGTAGTAATATTTATGATCTCTAGGTAGAATTAGCAAGACCATATTGCAAATATTCAGCTCGCCCACCAAGTATACCTTTAATACCTCTCCATGTAGAAAAAGCTGTCAGATTATGTAAAACAGGACGACCCGGTGCAGCTTACCTTGATTTTCCAGCTAACATCTTATCAGGTAATTGAAAATGAATAATTTTTAACTAGTGCTTTAGAATCTGATATTTTTATTAGCAATCCAAGCTTTATCATAGTTCTCATAAGGTAATGAGTTGATTTATGAGCTTTTATATTATATGTATATATATATATATATATATATATATATATATATATATATATATATTTAAATGTAGTTAATGAAATTAGTCTACCTGGATTTAAATCAGATTTATGTAGGTGTGAATCTATATTATAGTATGTGTATAACATTTGAGAAAATAAATGAAATAAAAAATTATTTGAATCAAATTTTAGGTAAAGTATCTGAAACACAAGTACCAGATCAATATGGACCTATGGAAATCCCTCAGATATTCCCTGATCCGGCACAAATTGAAAAAGCGATATCTGTTCTAACTCAAGCAAAGAATCCCTTGGTAATCGTTGGGAAAGGTGCCGCTTATTCTAGAGCCGAAAAAGAAGTGAGAGATTTAGTCGAATTAGCAAATGTTCCATTTTTAGCAACTCCGATGGGAAAAGGTGTCGTACCTGATACATCACCAAAATTTGTAGGATCAGCCAGGTTTGAAGTAATTTTTTTTTTAATATACAACATTTGTTGAAAAACATTTTTCGTTCTAGATCAACTGCTTTACAACAAGCTGATGTTATACTTTTACTAGGAGCTAGATTAAATTGGATTTTGCATTTTGGCAGACCCCCAAGGTTTTCACCTAAAGTCAAAATAATTCAGATAGACTTAAATGCTGAAGAATTGCACAACAGTGTACAAGCTGAAGTAGCCATACAGAGTGATATAAAAAATGCGGTAACTATCTTAAACGAAGAATTAAAAAGAAGGGGATTCAAATATAACAATAACAGTGATTGGTGGAATTTACTGAGAAAAAAGTGCCAAGACAATCAAAGATCCGTAAAGGTAAGAATTATAGTCAAAAATTTTATTATCTACTGAGGTAATTGTTTTTTTTTTTTTTTAATTCAGGCTATGTGTGCAGATGAATCCGTACCGTTGAATTATTATACAGTATTTCACAATTTATTCATCAATTTACCAGATGACTGTATTATTGTAAGTGAAGGAGCCAATACGATGGATATAGGAAGGACCATGTTATTAAATAACAAACCTAGACACCGTTTAGATGCAGGAACGTTTGGCACAATGGGGGTAGGTGTATTATATATACTATAAAACATTGAATAATTTGATAGATTTATCTTCTTCACCTTATAGTGAAAACAAGGCGCTAACAGGCATCTTATTCTTAGTGGTAATGGATAACCACCAATCATGAGCCAATAAACAGCTTCTGCAAGCTCACAATACTTCTCTGGTATACAGATGGTTCGAATCTAGTGAAAGAAGGGTATTTTAGGCTAAAATGTAAGCCCTCCATTCACTATTTCTCGCTACAAAGCACATTTATATTCTCTTCGATAGCCTAGAGGTTTTGAAAGCCCAGGAGGATACTGACCGCAAGTCCAGGCTAGTTTTGAAGTGTAAACAAACCCTCAAAGTAACCCTAATGTTGCTCCTAGGGTATACCAGACAATAAGGAAGTAGACAGATTTGTTAAAAAGAGCAACGACTGGATCAGAGCCATATTATGACATTGTGATTGCAAATTTTGCAAACAAGCCATAGTCATTTCAGCAAAAGGCTTAAGTACCCTGTTCCAAACAGTTTCAATATATAGTTTTTCCTTTTCTAATTGCAGTCATTTATTTCGAAAGAATTGAGCAGTTTCGCTTAATTTTAGTTAAATTTGATTGGAAACTAAGTTGAAATTGGTCGATTCTAATCGGTTCCAAAGAACATTTCCTCGTTTTTTGGCTTTAGTTATTTATTTTAGCTAGTTTCAGTTAAAATTAAGTTAGTTTGGATTTATTTCAATCAGTTTTAATGATTTTTTTTTCCACTTTTGGAAAGTTTGAATTCATTTTTTTGTTTGAATTACTTTTTTTACCTAATAACTAAACAGTTTTAGTTCATTCTAGTTAAATTTAAATGATTTTCGTTAAAATTGAGTCAAATGCGGGTGTTTCCAAATAGTTCCAATAAATATTTTTCCCTTTTCTAATTTTGGTGTATGGCAGTTATTTATTTTGAAACAAAACAAATTACATCAAAGCATAAAAGTATAAAAAAATTTAAAAAAACAAAATTTTTGAAAATGCCTATATATAAAAATCTGAAATCTATAAGAAGATAAAAAAGACCTAAACGATTTGAGAAAAATATTTATATTCAATAAATTGCAATGCAACCATAAATAATTTAAATTGATAATTGTTTTTTTTTTATACATAAATCTTCAATTCACAAGAAAATATTTATTTTTGAAGATATTTAATTTATTTATTAGATATTTTAGTTGCTCAACTTTCTTGATTTTAGATCTCTGATTGAAAATAATTTTTTTTTACCTAAATAGATGGCACAGACAAACGTTTTTTGAATTGCTAATATTTTTTTAATCAGTTTTTAAAACAGGTAAAAAATTAACGTTTCCACCTTTTTTGGTCATCAATTTTTTTTTAATTTTGAATTTTCAATCATAAAGGACCTAAAACCAAGGCGATTTAGCATCAAAAATATATATTCATGTTGATATGTTTGTTACATATGTTCATTAGGTAGGTCCTGGGTTTGCTATAGCTGCAGCGTTTTATTGTAGACACAACCATTCGAATAAGAGAGTTGTATGCGTAGAAGGAGACTCAGCTTTTGGTTTTTCGGGTATGGAAATTGAAACCATGGTTAGATATAAACTACCAATAATAATCGTTATTGTCAACAATTCCGGTATCTATTCCGGAATGGAATCTAGTGTATTGAATGAAATTAGAAGTAGTGTAGGCATCGAAGATATTGCCAAAGTGTAAGTAGTTTTAACTTTCCTGTGATATTAACAGTCTGTTTTTCAAATATGTGTTGTAATTTTGTATTTTTTTTGGTAGTTCCCCACCTGGTTGTCTTACAAGTGTGACTCGATATGATAACATGATGAACTTATTTGGAAGAACCGGATTTTTTGTCAATACAGTACCAGAACTCCATGCGGCTGTCAAAGAAGCTTTTAAAATCGTTGATGGACCTACAATAATAAATGTTATTATCGATACAACAGCTGATAGAAGACCCCAAGCATTTCATTGGCTTACTGAATCAAAATTGTAAAAATTTCATCGGTGTTAATATATATAAATAAATTACTATTAATTTATTTCAATTTTTTGTTTATTTCTTAGACCTTTTCATATATTTTATTCGTAAATGGTATTGATTATAGGTCTCTTCTGATCAAAATATTTTGATAAAATCCAAAAAGTTCAAAAATTCTTTGCCTGTCTTAAATTTAGAATAAGAAGAGAAAAGTGTGTGAAAAGTTTATCAAAAAACCTAACCTTACAAAAATTACTAAATTTTCATTTTATCTATTGACTTTTCACACACAGATAGATCTTGATGAGATCTATCGAACAAACTTATCCATGGCGCGATATCGGTCAGCCTTCCTGAGATTATGGCCACTTCCGGTACTGGTGATACATGTTTCTCATGTCAAGAATGAACAATAAAAATTTTTAAATATCTGCTTACCATATTTACTTATTTATTTCCACTTTCTACATCCTAAAGCTTTGATTGAAGTGAAAAAGAAACAAACATTTCTTCATAGAATGCGAGTACAACTGTATTATTCCCTATCGTCGGCCATTTGGCTTGTGAACCAGTTCACGAGGTTACAGAAAAACTGTAGAAAACCGAATTAAACTTTTCATATTTCAGGTTCATTATAATTTCAAAGTAAAAGTTTTGTTTTTGATTAACAATTGTTAACAGACATGGCGTACAGTTGGACCAGTTACCTGGAGGCTAGAGAGGTAGATAATAGTCTATTAGTCTGACAATTTATTCAGGCCCAAAACTCCTATAAGATAAAATTTATTATTTGGAATAAAAATGATAATTTTGAAAAAATTTTTATTACCTTATTATTAATAAACTCATCAGTAGAAGTAACATTATGTTTGCAATTGTAATTCACACCGAACAGTACCCTTTTCCCATATCCAAACGCAGTTCTTTATATTTCTTAATGCCTACTAACACAGAACTCACTTTAGCCATTTTACTAATAAAAATTGATAAAATACTTCAATACTACAAATCAAAACTCGATGTTATCACTCTAAAAGCTCAAAATAAATACAATTGTCTATTCATGAATGATATACACAAAGATTTTCAAAATAAGCGCTTTGCATATTTGAGTTTCCTTACTCATCTGCGTGAACCGTCTATAAAATAGATAATTTTTGGTTAACGTACAAAGAGAAAAAACACTCAGCTACTTTAGCTGACAGAATCATATTCCTTAAAAAGGAACTTGTAAACTTATAAATATATTTAAGGATTGGAAGAAGAAAATTTAAGATGCACTACAAATTTTTATATAAATTTTGTAGTTCATTTCTGATAGGGTTTACTGGAGGTAACGTTTGAAATAAAATACTCAGAATTTACTATGTTTTCCATTCCAAAAAACTATTCAATTATTACATCATATATGAATTTACTACTTGCTATATATTATACCCTATAGGATTGGATCCTTGATATAAACAAAGTTGTGTTTTGTACGCGTTATGACATAAATAAACTGCTCAGCAAAACGCTTATGAATTGTCATTTTCTAACGTGTATTTAAATAGCGTACAGTTGATCACTTACATAAATATTAAAAACTTTCTATCTCACTCATATCACAAAAACGCTCTTCAAAAAGGTATATGCTTCTTCGTTAATGATTAAATTTAGTCTCTTATATTACGCACGGATGATGATTTTAATTGGTTGTAAATTGAGGGAATATGAACTGTGTATGCATTTACAATATTCATAATTAGAAAAAAATTACAACCTACAACCGAGTTCATCTTAATTGTTAAATACGTTCAATTCGATAAAATTGTAATATACTTAAAGTTATTTAACAATATGGAAGAAATATTATCAAAATTATTAGTGTCTAACAGTAAAACTATTCAAGAGGTAAGCTCAAAAAAAATTAATATTTCTAACCTCACATTACACGTGCATATATTTTAAATTTTAATATAAAGAATTGTAAAAATATATGTATGTTTTAGGGTACCAAAGAACTTCGAGAAGCCTTTAAAAAACCCGAAGCAGTACCGGCGTTATGCGATGTACTAGTAACATCTTCTCACCCGCAAATAAGACAATCGGCTGCTGTTCTTCTAAGGAGAAAATTCGGTAAAAAGAGATATTGGAGCAGAATCAATGTTGACATAAGAAACAGGTTTTTATTAATATGTCTATTAACACATCATTTTCTTTCAATAAAAAATTTAATGTGATATAATTTCAAATATGAAGGTATAAATAAATTTTTAGAATTAAAGAAGGTATGCTTCAAGCTTTGGTAAATGAACAGGAAAAATTGGTTAAAAATTCGATTGCTCAATTTATTGGTATTATAGGAAAACATGAGTTTCCTGATAATACTTGGCCTGAAGTTTTGCAATTCATCCATACTTTGACTAGCAGTGAAAATAATTTTGATAAAGAGGTAAAGCTGTTTTTAGTATATAATTTATATTGAAATCAACCATGTATTTTTCATTTATAAGATTTGATACTAATAATAGTAATGCCATTGAAAGATATATTCTTAAATTTATCAAAGAGGAGCCCAATTGAAAGGAGAAGTCAATAATTGACTATTTCTTAATTAATCCTTAGAAATTGAATAGAGTAAAAGATGCTGCAAGGCAGGCTGAAATTGGTAGTGTGCATTGTGTACTTAAAATGATTATAAATATGATAAAATGCAAGGAAAAATGCAAAAAGAAAAATAGTGCACCGCACCTTAAGGCTAGCCCCTGATGAATGACCAAATTCATTGTATTAAAACATCAAAACCACTTCAAAATGAACTATTCATTAAATAATAAAATAAGTAATTGAACATCTGACAACCATACTAAGAACGCCAGAATATTAAGACCTCTATCTGTTTATAGACTGCTTTCAAATATTGAAAAATTCTATTGTATGAAAGGTTATAATTATCTATAAGAGTGAAAAGAATGGATAATTATATCTGGGAAGAATAAATAATGAAATATGGAATTTATTTGGAGAAGCAGAACTGAGTGAAATAAAGAGATTCAAAAGAAGAGTGACTGCATCATATACAGAAAATGCCACACTTTGGAGCAACAAAAAAATGATGGATATAGACCGACGAGGAACAAGAAAAGATGGTCTGTAGAAGTGATGGAAAACCTAAGAGAGAGAGAGAGAGAGAGAGAGAGAGGAATTAACTCAGGAATCATTTCTGAGTTATAGGCCCAAAAGGCCTGTTGGTAGCATTAAATTATTAAAAGCTTTTATCGTAAGTTTTATTTTACACAAGACAAATAATGGAAAATATTTTGAGACCATCAAAAATTAACTTCAATTAAGTTACTGTAAAGGAGTAATCCAGGACGCGCACTTTAACCTCTGATCACAAAGTTTAAAACCTGTACAACTTTACAACTAAGGGTCGAAAACATAATTGGAAGTGGTAAAGTTGTTCTTATTGATTAACACTTTGAGCTACTATAAGGTGCATCTCGTTTTTTTACATTTATATAACCTTAAAACACAAATTACGGTGCTTTTTCTTCATTAAAATTTGTACATTCAAACTTCTGTATATTTGTAACAGATAAAATTTAGTAGTTATACCACATCTCATTTTGAAGCTTAAACTTTAACGTTTAAAATGAGTTTCCTTAAATCTTTTTACGTCATGTAGGAACCAAGGAATGACTGATAAAGTGTCAAATAATGTCAATTTCGCATTATATTGATGATAACTTTTCAAATATTGATTTATGCATAAAACTGTAGATACATTTTTTGTAGACCTTTTTAAAACAAATCTTTTTTGTTTGAAACTTTTTTTATATATTTCTTTGTTTAAGAGTTATTACAAATTACTCGACCAGGTAGTAAAAGCTTTAAAACTGAGGGGAGTAAGAACGGCTACGGGACCCCCGCTAGCTGCCGTATTATAGTTTATATAATTTTATTTCATTAAAACAAAAGTATACAAGGTGTATTTTTGTTTGTGCACAATATTATTTTTATTAAACAAATTCCTTCTCCTGACGATGTATTGAAAATAGTTTTTCTTTTAGCTTGGAATGTATACTCTTTCAATAATGACTGAAATTGCTCAAAGCTCATATATAGTTCATGCAGAATCTTTTGCTATTCTGTTCACAAATATAATCAATAACGTTACCGACTTAAAATCAAATTTAGCATATTATACAGTAATCACAATGAAAAATCTTGTGTCTGTTATTGGTGGACATCAGCAGGTAAGTGTCGTTTTAGTTTAATTATTAATTAAATCAGTGGCGTAGCAAGGAGGTGGTGCTTCGGGCGCTACTAACAAAGGGGCGCCCAATGGCCCCCAAATCAAATAAATCAGATATTATAATTGAAACTTTCCCATCATTCAGTGTCAATGGTCTAATGGCAAATTGTCGAATTTGATTTCAGATTTTTTTTTTCATATGGTATCTCTATGAATTAAAGATTTTATAACAGGTGTAATCAGCAAATACAGTGAATTAATTTCGGTAGCAGTTATTATTTTCTCTCAATCTATTTCAACTAGTATCTTTGATATCCTCATGTTGTGATAAAAGCAGTTTGAACTCTTTTTGATTGAAAAAAAAGTAGTAGTCAACAATTTCTGTAGAATCATTGATTTTTGAAATTGATTATTTAACATTAGAATATTATGGAGGTTATAATCGGTCATAATAGCCACTAGTTCTTAAAACACGACTTTGTAAATACTATTTATTAACATAAAATATAAACAAATAAAGTGGTTTTCAATAATCTGATTAGTGTTCTCGTTGGATGTAAAAGTAAGTAATTTCTTGGGACTTGAAGTGTCTAAAGGACACTTAGAATCGCTTCCCGGTCAGTGTACAATAAATCACAGTTACATTAAAATAAGACAGAAATTATGTAATCCGTTACTTTAATAGTGTATAAAAAACGAGACATATTGTGTAACTTAATATATGGTTAACAGATCTTAATAGGCCTTCTCAAGGAATTACCCTGTCTGCTTTGAAGTTTTTGAAGACAGGTAGTGCATATGCACTTCTAAGGGATTCTCGTTGTATCATCAGCCCACCTTTACACACTAATATAATTCCCCATTTTTCAAAAGTAACCTAATTTAGCCATCGATGGTCTTTTTTTAATTTCATAGTGTAGTACAGGTATATGTATATAGATTTGTATGCCATCTACCGATGCTACTATAAATGTTTTTGTGTGTTTTTGTTTACAGTGTCTATCATCAAATATAAATTCCGAAAAACGCATTAAGTTCCGTACTCGATATTTATATCTTTACGTTTTAGTTGTCTGACCACAATTTGAGATTAAACACTCTTACTGTATTTATTTTTAGATGATCAACGTATATCATTCTCTATTACCAAAAATACTTCAAATAATAAACACTATGGCAATCGAAGATGAAAAAAAAGCAGTAGATATGTTTGAACTTCTAGAAGAACTTATTGAATTTGCTGTTAGTGTGGTGGCGCCACATTTGAAATCAATAATTGAAATGTGCCTTCAGTTAGCTAGTAACAGTGGTACACCGAAATCTGTTCAAATCAAAGCTATTAGTGTTGTGGGATGGTTAATAAGGTCGAAAGGAAAGGTTTGTAAACTTTTTCATCGCTAGCCAATGGAAATTATATAATAAATTGATGTTATTCTTATAGGTAGTTCAGAAAAATAAACTTGTTGAACCTATTATCGACGTTTTGATACTTTTAATGGCCCAAAAACCGGAAGATGAGGGCAACGAAGAATATTTCATGGGTGATCCAGATCAATTTACATCCATTACAGCTGCAACTCAAACTCTAGACCTCATCGCTCTTAATATCCCAGCTGAGAAAGTAATACCTTACGTTTTGACTAAAGTAGAGCCAGCAATACAAGGTAATATAATTATAGTATAGTTGATTACATTGATTATTGTAATTTTTAAGGTGGGGAAATTTATTCTCAGAAAGCCGCATATTTATCGTTGGCTGTATTAGCCGAAGGTTGTTCAGAATGCATTAGAAACAAATACCTGGAAGCTTTCCTCAAATGCGTGTGTTCAGCTATACACAATCCTAATGCAGTTGTTAGAAATGCGGCGTTCTTTGCTTTGGGGCAGTTCGCTGAACATTTACAACCAGAGATAAGTCAATACGCCTCAGAATTATTACCGGTGTTGTTTGAATGTTTGGGACAAACTTTTATACAAATGGAAGCCGAGAAAAAAGATCCTCCGAGTTTAGACAGGTTGTTTTATGCTTTGGAAACGTTCTGTGAAAATTTGGATGAAGGGTAAGTGGTTCTGTATATGAAACCTAGGTCACGAAATTTTTATTCCTCAAAAAAACAATAGTTAATAAACGAGAAGGTCGTTAAAAATAGTAAGATTACCTGTAGTAAATTGATAAACGAGCATTTCAACTCAATTAAAAAAACACGTACCATTAGAATATAACAGCGCAGATTTACTTTATTGATTGAGCATATTTTTATTGCTTTAAAAATAAGATAATTTATAAAATGATTCGAGTCAAATATCCTTAATAGAATAATAATTTATTCGAGCTGTTAGTACAGGAAAATACCAAGATCATGTAATAAAGCTGTTGTGTGTAGTGTCCCTATATCTAGGATTACAAATTTCTTTTAATAAAATTTTTGTTATATTTTTCAAGATTATTGCCTTATTTGCCTACACTAATGGAAAGAATATTCGCCGCATTGGATCCAAACGGTTTTTCTCTTCAATTAAAAAGAGTAGCATTGAGTACATTAGGATCAGTAGCTAGTGCAGTAAAAGAAGGTTTATTACCATATTTTTCTAAAGTCATCGATATTTTGAAGGTATACATTAATTCAGATCCGAATTCTGAAATTCACCAAATTCAGTGCTATGCAATTGGTAATTATATGTTTCCTCTATGATTTTGATAATTTTAAAGGAGTTTTATTTTTAGAATCTTTGGCAGTTGTAGCACAGTTTATTGGTCCTGAAAACTTCCGACCTTTAACTGGTGATTGTTTACAACTGGGATTAAAAATATTAGAGGGTACATCTGATCCTGATATAAATAAAAGTGTTTATGCCCTTTTCGCAGCTCTAGCAATAAATATGAAGGAAGAATTAAGTCCGGCTTTGCCGAAAATAGTGAATGAAATGATTGGAAGTATTCAAAGTAGTGAAGGAATTGTGGTAAGTTCATTTAACTTACAAATATCTTCTAGTTAACTTTTTAACTGTTTAGACTCATTACGAAGATGAAGATAAGGATGAAATAGATGTCTATGGTGAGTTGTCAGAAGATGACGAGGATATAGAAGAAGACATAGACGGTTCTTCGTCAGGAAGCGGAGATTCTACTCAATGTCGATATTCCGTAGAAAATTCTTATAATGAAGAAAAAGAACAAGCGTGTCTATCCTTAAAGGATATATGTTTAAATACAGGGTAACAATTATAAGAATTAAGTTGAAACGCATTTTTTTATATCTCATATTTCAGAGCTGCTTTTCTTCCATATATCGAAAAATGTTTTGAAGAGATTTTCAAATTAATCAACTACCCGCAAGATGATATTCGGAAAGCTTCAGTGGAGGCACTCCTCCAATTTTGCATAACATTATACAAATACAGTACTCCTGATAACAAACAATCTTTGTATAGAGCGTTACAAATGTTTGTACCAAAGTGCGCTGAATTAATAAGAGCCGATGAAGAAAGAAGTGTAGTTATGGTATGTTTGGATTCTTACACGACACTTTTAGATGAAATTAAAGGAGAAGTTTTCGTTATTGACGGTCATAGAGAGGCTATCATGAACTGTGTTGTCGATGTTTTGAATTTAAAAGTAAGTTCAGTTTACAATTTTTCTGCCTTGTAACTTTGTGTTCATTTAAAAATTAATTATTCAGAAATTGAATTACATATCGACATATATCATGAAAAATAACTCTTGTTTTAGAAATATACTGAGGATTATTTAATTTATACCAAATACTCGTGACTTTTTAGTTAAATTGTGTCATGTCTAATGTGAAATTGGCTCAACATACTAAAAACTGGTATTATAACAAGAATAATTAGTAAAGAAAGTGAACAATGCAAGTTTATTCATCAAATTGTATATTGAATTTATCTTACATATACGAGAGGTCTGAGAAAAGAAATTAGAGTGGAAACATATTGAGCGATCTGGCAAAGTCTGTGCTAGATTGGTTTGTTTATGACTCGGAGTTTTAACACCATATATTGATCTTGGACTTTTGTATGTTGTAGTAATCGGGAAACACGAACCTTGGTAGCTGTTCCCACAAGCTTGTACTTCTCCAAAGGATGGGTTCCCGATAAATTGACTTCTGAGCGTTTGCAGACAAACTCGGTGTTGTCGAGTAGGTCTTGTAACTACTACTCTAGGTAGGATTATGTTTAACAGCTCGGAAGTAGATCTACTGTGGTAGTATCGATAAAACAGAGTCCATCTATGCTATAAGTGGTCCATTGAGTCGAGCTCTCCTCAGGGTATGCTTGGTTTTAAAGAAAGCTCCAAGCTTTTTGCTTGCTAAGTTTACTTAGCTACTTCTGCCAGGATATATAGCTCATAACCTCAACACCCAACAAGCGAACTTAGGGTGATTTTATGTTCAGACAGGACCAAATCCTGAGTAATGTCGTCAGTGAAGTTATATTTTGTTGTGTGTCACAAAAATGGAGCATTGGAATTTATAGCAACATTGCAGTATCAATTTTTGTTTTTGTGAATATCCATGTGTCTTTTGAGAATCCGAAAAAATGATTTAAAAGGACATCATTTTGAAACTTTGGAAAATGTTCAAAAGATTTATTGATTAGTTGAAAGCCATATCATTAGAAGAGTTATTACCAAGAGTTTAAACAAAGTTCTGCTGGAATATGATGACCCAAGGGGATAAAAGTGTCGTTTCCAAAAAAAAATTATTCACTTCTTTCTCACCCCCCCAAAAAACTGAATTTAAGATAAAAGGGTGGTTACGTAGAATAATAAAAAAATCTTTTAAATTTAATTAAAGGGTGAACAAAAATAGTTGTTATGTGAAAACTTCATGAAGATAGAAATCCTTTCATTCCCAATATTGAATTTTCGTTTGTGATTATTTTTTATCGGAAAATTTGTTATATATTTTATAATATTAATGTTCTGTTGTAGACAATGTGTCAGGATACTGATCTAGCTGGTCAAACTGAAAATAACGAAGATGACGTCGAAGCCGAACAAGACGAATTATTATTGGAGTCTGCTGGTGATGTTATACCGAAATTTTCGGCAGCTATACGCCCCGATGATTTGGCATCGTATTTTCCGAATATATTGCAATTAATGTCCGCTAGGACGGTGAGTGGTATTGAATTTTCTATACAATTCATACTTTATTATAATAATTTTTTCAATTTTAGAAAAAGCAACATAGTATCGCCCAAAGATCATTTGCCTTCGGTACTTTAGCCGAATGTATGAAGTACTTGGATATTTATGTAGAAAAATTCGTTCCTACACTATTAAATTTATGGTTTACTGGTGCTAGAGATTCTGCAGGTGAAGTGAGGAATAACGCCATATTCGGTTTAGGAGAAATGATTTTACACGGAAAAGATAAAGTTTTTGGGTAAATTAAAAGTATATGTATATTCTCAAATCATTTAATATTATAAATATTCATTTTAGTCAATATTCGGATATTTTACAAGCTCTTTCAACTGCCGTTTCGAAGGAAACACATTCAGGAACCTTAGATAATATTTGCGGTGCTCTAGCTAAAATGATATTAGTCAATGCTAATGGTATACCATTAGATCAAGTGAGTATCATAATAATTCGCTGTTATTTTGTTTTTATGTCTAATACTTTATAATTTGAATTTATACCTCCAGTAATTCTGATTTTTTTGATGTACTGTATCTTAACATATCATTTTTTAATAATTATCATATTATTTGACACAAAATACTTTTGTTTTGAGGTTTTCTAATACTAAATGTCTCATTTTTCGGTCTTTATTGATTTCAAATCTCATTTTTGTTTTTCAATTTTTGCTTTGTGTATGTTAATCAATTTCAAAATTTCTTGTTTGAATATGTTACAGATTATAGAACATCAAATATTTTGTTTTGTTTTTTGATACCAAATACCTCAGATTTTGTTTTGTTTTAATACACCAAATCTCCTATTTTTGTTTTAACACAAAATCTCCCATTTGTGTTTTGGTTTTTCCATTTTTTGATATCTACTTTTGTCATTGTCAATTTGAGATACTAGAAACATCGGATGTCATATACTGACAATAATTGAATTAATGTTACAATAATTATTGTTTCATTCCCTCCCAAATTTTAATATTTCGAAAACAATTAAATCATTCAAGTAATATAGTTTTTAGATATTTTTATTCGTTCTAACAAATATATGTTTCAGGTTTTCCCTGCGTTTTTACAAAAACTTCCGTTAAGAGACGATTTCCAAGAAAACGAAGCTGTCGTCAAATGTTTTTACTCCCTGTACCAACAGGGAAATTCAGTGCTGAAACAACATTTAGTTGACGTTATAAAAGTTTTAGTTCATATTTATTATAAAGGACAAACACCTAATGATGGTAAGTGCTTTGGCGTCTACTAAGGAAGTTGCTCCAAGATATTCATAATTTTGGTTCAATTTTCTTCAACTCTTCAGTTTTTAGACCATTTTATATATTTTTTATGATGATTTGTCTTGATTTTAGGTCTTAGGTCTTTATCGTAATATGACTCCAAATATTTTAAGATCCCAAACAAATAAATTTAAACTTATTTCAAAAAATGTGATTTCCGTGAAATCCAAAAGACATTAAAATTTTTAAATTGTTTTTTTTTTATTTTCAGATATCAAAAATGTATTGGGGGAATTTATAAAAACTATCAACCGCGATTTTCCTCAAGAATTTGCTAATTCCGTGTCTTCCCTAGAACCAGCCGCGACAGAATCGATACAAAAACTATTATCATCCTAAATAAAACCTATGTTAAAATAACTTCGAAGCTAAGATGTTCTATTTTCCTGTTGTACTCCAATTTCTGTGCTTTTTTCTTCACGAAACAGAACAAAAATAATTTAATCATAATGTTTAAGTATATATTTATTTATAGAAAGTTTTTACGTTTTACTCAATTGACTAACGTTCTTTGTAAATACCAAACTACAAATATCTTCAAAATCGAAATGAAATTATCATATTCTCACAATAACTGTCACACATTTTTGCTGATTAAATCTGTACAATTTTCCTCGTCATCTTGTATATTTCATCATCATCGTCATATAGCTCCCAGTGGAGCAAAGCGCACCTATTGGTGCTTCAGCAGTTGTGGTAAAACCATGAGATTGCTATCCTCTTACATAGTTATGTGGGCTTCTTTTGATGACGAGGACTCTCCATTTTCTTCTGTTTTTAACTATTTCTGTAGTCTCTTTCCATGTTAAGTTACTTATATTCATCAATCTCATTTCTTTTAAAAATAAATTATGACATATCAATTCAATTGCCTTGTTTCCACTTAATTTAAATTTATAGCTTCCAACTTTACATGCAATGAAGTGGTGAATTAATTTCGCACAAAGTAGAACCTTTTAAACTGAAGCAGTTACAATTAGGAACCTCATAAGTAGATTAAGTGAACTTACATCACAGTATTAAAATTTTATTCAATTTTCTTGATTCACATCAACATATTCGTGGGTATCCATCTTAGTAACACGACTGTTTTTCGTTTTCATCAAATTTATAAGTTATACCTCAATAAACTGAGTTTTCTGAGGAGCACGTTTTAGTGAATACACCAAAACCGGTGACAATATTTGAAATGAAACGAGTTCCTTGGAAAAGTATTCTACGCAAATTTTCAGTAGTGTCCGATACACATATCGACTCAGCTCTACCTAGTATACTCTGAAAATTATGGATTGAGGATTTTAAGTCTCTTTGATCTGATTAGGTTTTTAGGTAGACAAATTGGTAAAAAATATTTTGTTTCTGGAAAGATATTTGAATTTTGGTGAATATTTCATTGTGGCATGTGCCTTTGTTATTTTTATATTGAATTTAATATATAAGTTGATGTAATAAATATTTTATTTCTTTATAATAACCTGTTCCCTTTGCAATATAAATAGCAACCCTCGTACTTACATCTTGTTAAATAAACCATTTTTGGTAATTGAAATTAAAATACTTGTTCAAGTTGTAATTAATATATTTTTGAATTAAAATTGTATGGTGGCAAACAAATATAAAATTATTAATAGTATTTTGCGGGTAATCACATCCTTTCTCGTTTTGTACAATTAATAAAAAATAAAATTACAAAATATCAACTACCCCCAAAATCCTTTCAATTCCTACTTTCATAGTACAGAGACCTTTCGTATTAGACTCGACAGAAATTCCCCTTAATTTGATGCTAATGAAACTATTCAAGAATATCCCTTCAATATTAGGGATGTTTTTTATTATATAAACTTCCCTTACAAACACTTTTTAAGCGATAACAAACTATATATTGAAATGATTGTTAATATTCACAAAAATAGTGACATTTAAGAAACCTCACGCTCAACTAGAAGCCTAATTTGTAAGTTATTTTGTTTGTAGTTCTTAGTGTCGTTAACAAAGTGTTTGCAATTATTATAAATAAATATGGGAAGTTGTGGGGGCTTTTTCTTCATGCTTATGGTCCTACTAATAGTTAAAAATTGTACATATTCAATTTATTGAGTACATTGTTGCTGCTCTAAACAGATATATAACATAAAAACCGTTTAAAACATTAATAATGTACAACGATAAGTATTACAGGTAATATTTATAAAACGGTATTCAAGTACTCCCAGTTTATAAATTATAATTTATTTGTTGTTCACATTACAAATAACATTTATTTAACCTTTTCTAAATAAAAAAATATAATTAATAAAAAAATAAATTAATTAGTATTCTATTTCCATTTGAGTGTTGTTTAAATAGCGAAATTTCATTTTAAGATTCTTTTACTTTACCTCCTAGGAAGCCAATTTGATAAATTATGCTGTGGTTGAAGTTCGTCCTCAATGACCATACATTTTGATCTGAAGAATTAGCTGTAGCGAACCACATCCATTTTAATTCTACTTTTTTTCATTTTTATGTTATTGATCTCATATGCTTGTATTTGGAAATTGGTAATAAGCAATTGAAAAGGAAGTAGATAGGAGCAAAACCAATTATTAGGATAACTAATCTACAGGGGTTGAGACAGGCAAAGGCACTCCTGGGAAACTATAACGAAAGAAAATTTGCTGAATGTATCAGTAAAAACAATCTACAAATATTGAAAGGAGTCCTATTGGGGCAATGTCGCCTCAAAGGATACCTAAAGACGCTAAATTTAGCAGATAATGCAGCGTGCATATTCTGTGTTGCAGAGGAAGAAACCTCTATCCACATTCTCTCAAAGTGTGAGACACTCCAGAACTTTTTAAGAGGAGTGGGATTAATAGATTAGCTGTAAACAGTGAGATCCCCAGTACCGCAACAAGAAACGGGGGCACAATAAATCCTTTGGGTCACAGTATACATGGTACCCTATTATACATAAATTTTTATAACAAATCGAAATTTTGAAAAAATATTATAAAAAGGCGGAATTAAAGTTGTATATTGTATGAAGATTTATACTGGAGGCGACATAATTTATCTGAAGAAGGGTTGATTGTTGCAGTTTCTATAACAGTCTAACAGTGGTATTACAGTGATAACGGTTGTCTCAGTGGTGTAGAGAGGCCGGAGCGATTAAATAGACTACTGAATGGCTGAATTTAGCGATAGAGATGTCTTAGAGAAATCACAAAAAGAAATTCATTGAGAGTACACCATATCTTGTAGTGCTTAATCTAAATTATATTAAGGAGGTTAGTCACTACTCACAGCTTCGGTACAGTTAATTTCAGTACTACATCACTGGGTAGTTTGATGATTTTCAAGCTGGACCTGATGTTACTGCATATCACTATAGTAGTAGAGGAAAACAATCTAAAAATGAAATTTTGTAACTTTAATATCACTCAAATGAGGAAATTGACAAATTAATATATTTTGGAAGCGACTAAATGAAAGATGTGAACCACAGTAATTAACAAAATACGAAAACCATAACAAACCTATTGGCATGTTACAATACTCACTTTTGGTTGAATGTGGTAAGGGATTATTCGAAATAAATGGTTTACTGAAAAAAATTTCTTCCGAATTCAATATATTATGAAAAATTAAATTCTAGAATCGTTTTTTCCAGAATAAAGCATCAGACTTTACAACCTTCATATTCATGATACTTTGAATTAACAAAATATTCTAATTACATATCAGAATCGTTTTTTTTTAATATATTTTAATTTTTTTGTATAAATTTCAGTCTTTCTATACATATTTTCAATTATAATTTGAGCAACTCATGTTTTAAAATATCAAATGTTTTATTTGCGAAACAGTAACTCTTTCAATTTACATTTTTTCTGCTACTGTTTAACGATGATTGAAATGGTTAAAAAATGTGATGGGAAAAATGTCTTATGCTGGTAATTGTACCCTGATGTATTAATCTTAATTTGTTACCGGTGTTGACTTAATTTACAATCAGTTCTTTTGGACTAAACAGTCATATAATAAATTTTATCCAATATAAAAATCGATTAATTTTAAATCTGGTAATTTAGTTGGTCATTTATAATTTTATTGATTTAGTATTAATTATTTTACGTATAAATTTCGAGGAAAAAAAAGATTTTACCAAAATGTCTGGCAGTTATGCAATATAAAAGTAACAAACTGGAAGGAATCGATTCGGTATATTGAAAAATGATTTATAAGATCAACAATTTAATGATCAAGTTGATTATAGAATTGTATAAAGAATAGAATCCTATTCTTTATACAATGATTATATCAATCCCTAAATTAAAATTGACAAACATTTTCAGCTAAAAATACAGTTTTTCTTGTAAAGTTTCGATTTTTCAGGAAACTTCTTTAAATGAAAAGCGTAACCAATTGCAACTAAAGTTGCATGACAATTCAGAATTTTCTGGGAATAAAAAATTTTCAGTTTTTTCATAAACTTTCAATGTCAAAAGTGTGAAGGTAAAATATAAACATGTGGTTTAACTCTTTAGACAGTTACCTTCTGAACTTCATTCTTTATTTTGATATGGTCAAAGCATGGAATTGGAAAAAAAATCATGTCAAGAAACGAAAGTTGCTTCTTGTCAAGAAAAACTGAATTTTACAAAGATCAATGTGAAAAAAATTTATATTTTTGATATAATGTGATTATAACTCGAACAAATTTAACAAAAAAGTCCTGTAGGAAAAGGGACATTACGTGGAAATAAAATAAATTATAAAGAACTACCTACACAGGATATAACTTTTCATTTCCTTGAGATATATGGGGTAAATGTCGAATGATTTCCAATGGGAAATTTAATATGGTCCGATGAAATGACACTAATGTCGTTTTGATAAATTGTGTACAGGGCCCCATAATCCACGAATAGGTATTCCAAAAAGAGTCTCGATTCAAATAACTCTAGTTCATATAAAAGGAATCAATTTGATCGACTAATTCACACCCACTTATATGATTAGAATAAACTTTTGGATTTTTTTGTGGGCTTGTATGATACAAGAACGAGTATTGCATAAGGTTCTGTACATTCTTCTGAATAATGCTTATATAGAAAGATGAGCTTAATATGGATCAGTTAGATCATTTCAATAGGAAAAGGGAATCTAAACAAGTGTATGTATCATGGAAGAATCTGTAGATATACTTATGTAAGAAATATAACCTTTCACTCCACCCGAAATGTTTTTCCGAGTACCATAAAATATAAATTAAGTTGTAGGGCCCCAAAAAAAAACTCCATTCAAAGCCTATAGTACATATGGGAGGAATCGATTCGATTGACTAAGTTATACCTACATATAGGATTGGAATAAGGTAAACAAAAGTGGTGGTTCAATTTTTTCTGGGCCATAAATGCTTGTATGGTAAAAAGATGGTGTTTGTATAGGATGTAAGATTCTAAAATAAATCTTTTGCAATTCTAGAGGGAATATGTTATGTACTTTCCTCAGAATGAACAACACCTAATTGGTGCGCATGGTTAGAATGACAATGAGGAACGCTTCTGGCAGAGTGAAGGTATCGGGGAGTGCCACTAGCGACAATTTCTCACTGGAAGGTGTTGCAAGGAGCTTCCGAAGGAATCCCATTGGGACTATTTGCGCCTATGCGGATGATGATGACATCATGGCACGAACCATTTGTAGTTCAAGCGAGTAGGTGAAGTAACAGGACTCAAAATCAAAAAACAGAAAACCATGAGAACCTCAAGGAGAATACCGACCTCCCAAACCGCGTTCCAAATCAGAGAACATCGTACCACCAATTCAAATATCTTGGGTCTTTGATAAATGAAGGAAATGCTTCAGGATTCTCACGAAAGTCAATGCTCACAATTTACAAGGCAATAACTCGTCCCGTAGTCACATAGGGATGCGAGACATGGACTATAACGACAAGTGAGCGGATTTTGAACTGCTGGGAACGTAAGATTTTCGCAAGAACGGCGCTAGAAGGATGGGGTGGCAGAATCGCACGACCCTTCTTGCTATTTGAAAAATCTGATGGTGTAGCAGTCAAGGGGATGGGGTAAAACGGGTGACAATAGTTGGTACGTTATAAAACACCTCGTTGAAAATAAAAATTGACGGTTGAGTTGGATTCATACTGACACACCTTTTACGCGCTGACGCGCGTTTCGATAATAAAGTTATCGTCTTCAGAAACTGAAGATAAACTTTTTACCTCGGTGTTTAGTGTAGAGGGGTAAAACTTATCGGTACCGTACATTTAGTACGGAATAATTTTTTTTTTTATTTATTTTAGTGATCTATTGATTTAGAAAATTGTCGATCTTTGACGAGAGTACTTGAATCCCAAAGTCATTTTTTGTACCTATGATATCTTCGTATATTTTTATACAAAAAAAAACAGACATTAATCCTAAAATTAACATGAATAAAGTCTTCATCACAGTTTTACTATAATTAATTCCTATAATAATTAATATATATTACGAGAATATTAAAAAAATCTGTACAAGTTGTATTACGCCCTAATATATTTATAAAATAAAACATTGTTTTTACATTTTCTTAATGTTTCTTTTTCGTTCAGTTTGACAATATCTATTCCTCGGATTGACCCTAGAAAATGAAAAAATGAATAACATTGCAAAACAACTTAGAAAAAAAATTATTTTCAATAGAACGTCTTATTTTATCAGAAACTAAAAGCCAGTACTGGTTTAAAAAAACTACCGCACGTTTTTCATTTTTTTTTAAAGAAAACAAGTATTTTTTTTTCTAAAATCTATCCAAAGGAATGGAACATGTATATTATAAATATTACACTTCCCGCAATTAAGTTTTTGTACGCAGACGAGTGTATGTTCCTTAAGTATGGCCCTAGTCGGTCAGTCTTCCAATTCTAGGATCTAATTTTGCTTTTTCATACGATTTCTTCTATAAATTATGGCTTAGAAACTGGTCATGTTGATATAAAGGTGTTTCCGGATCTTTCTGAGAAAAAAAATCACTTATCAGTTTATTATGTTCTTTTATTAAGGATTGTGAGCAAAAAATCGACTCAGGTGACATCAACAATGTGTTATGATCGGAATCCACCCTTTTTATGCTTGTTTACAATAGTGGTAATTAGAAGTAACTGACCCTAATGAAAACCGAAACACATCTCCGTTAACAACAAAACAAGAAATCTATCCAAAAATGGACACAACAAGTGTCATCAAAGATGCGGTTCCAGAAGACAAAATTGGACCCACACTGGTGTTCAAGTCCAACAAGAGCTCACAGAAACACAAGGAGTAGCTTTAAGTGTCTGGACGGTCATAAGTAGATTTAAAGAAGCTAACCTTGAGCCAAAAAGATAATCTACTGGCTTCAAATTAACCGTAGCCCAAGACAGGGTCTACTGAAGACCTGGAGAAAGATTCACGCAAAGTTGCATAAAAGGAAACGTTTTGGAGGAGGTTCCAGAATGGTTTGGGCGGATTTTTCAATGGAAGCAACAACCTAGATACCATATAGTACATGTATTTAATTGTAACACTTTATTGTGTCCCTTCAATGGGACCTGGAATTGCCAATTAATTTTTGTGCAGAAAAAGTGTATCATTATGTATCATGTACCATAGAACAATTTTTTTAATTGATGTACTGTTCCGGAAATTAGAGCGTTTTTTTTTAATAAAATAAGATAAAGTTTCACCTTTAAGGATCTTTTTTCTTTTAATTCAAAAATATTTAACTTTATGAGCTATAAGCAAAAAACCAAAACCTATTATTTGACACAATGATCTGAATTTTTTGAAGGGTTTTTCAACTTTTTAGGTACAATGATCTGAATTTTTTGAAGGGTTGATTAACTTTAAGGCACAATGATCTGAATTTTTTATAGATTTTTCAACTTTTTAGGTACAATGATCTGAATTTTTTAACTTAACTTCTTAGGCACAATGATTTGAATACAATGATCTGAATTTATAGGCTACTTAACTTTTTATGAACAATGATCTGAATTTTTTATGGATGAATTCACTTTTCAGGCAGAATTCCAGATAAATTTTGATAATAGTAAGTAGAATTAACGCCAATTTGACCTTGTAGACTAGTCTAGATGTTACAAACTACAAGAATAAGACAATGAATAAAAGATGATGGTTGGGGATGATCCAATAGGCAATGAAAATATTATGACACAACGATACGAGAAAAATGTAGAATTTTCGATAAAAGAAATAAGAATTTATCCATTCTTGAATTATATATGAAAATCTGTAGTTACCTTAATTTCTTTCTTTACAGTTGTAACGGTATATGACTGGTTCGCCCTTATCCTTCCACCGGCAGCTTTCTGCCTTTTGCACCCATAGAGATCCCAGTTTTTGTCATCACTGGGCGACCTTTTGGGCCTTTTCATTTGGTATTTGTGCATAGCAGCAGCAGAATACTCAGTCGTTGGTATTACAGTACAGTCTTGTTTCTCTGCGAAAACAAAAAAATTACAAATAAAAAATAAGCAATGAAAAAAAAATAGTTAAAGGAACTTACCTGTGGTTATTAAAGGGCTTGAAGTACCGGTTTGTACGTCCTCTGTAGAAGCGGGAGTAGCCAAATTTGACATCAGATGCGCTACCGCTTGTTCCAATTGTAAGGGATCCTCCACTTCGTCTTCAATAGAGTCGTTGCTTGGAGGAGGAGTTAAACTCTGAAAAAAATCAATAGTTATACAATTCAAATTTTCATTAGGTATGTTTTCGGTAGTTACCATCAAATTGAAATACTTACTTCTAGTGAGCAAATTGCTGAATATCTCTTCTTCATATCATCGATCAATTGTAAACCTTCTACTTCAGATATTAACGTGTTTACGCAAATAAAACTTTCCACTATTCCCTGGTCGTCTATTTCCAAGAATCCGTTGGTTCTTAAAAATATGAATTGTCCATTACGGGACTGGAGTCTGTAACATGATGATCCTCGCATCTCTCCTCTATCATACACTAAGAATAAAATAAACAAATGCATAGACTATTATCAGATAAGTATAAACAAAAAAATATATTAACAAAATTTTGGACTTTTTTCTTAATTGTTTAGTAAATTATAACTTTTTTTCTGTCGCATGGATTATTCCATTGAATATTTAAAATTCGGTGGGTTTGCCAATTTTTATTAGAATTTTACACATACAAGAAGAGGTCTTTTGACTATCTTCGGAATGTCTTTGCTATTAAGCTTGTACTGTAACCTTTTGAGGATACATTTCCTCAAGGCTTCTTCATTAAATCGGAGCTACAGCTTGTACAAATATATTTTGGGGTAGAAGACATTAAATATCCATAGGTGAGTCTTCAGTGACCGATTCTTATCTTTTTTACAGTGGTTAAGTCTTGTCTTGAGATACCTGCGAAGTTGTTTGATTCAGGGTATTGTATATAATGTAAGAAAGTATGAATGGTATTGCATTTTTGCTTCCACATTTCTTTAAAAGTGAGATTTTAGTTATATTGTCGGTGATGAGTTGAAAAAATTTTTGCCTGGTGGTTTGCCAGTTTGTTATCTACAATGCCAATGTGGGAAGGTAACCAAATTATAGTAACTGTTATTTTTTAAGACATGAGAGGTTGGTAGAAAGTGAAATTGAAGCGAGTGAATCTGTACATATTGCAACCAGCTTATAAGGAGAACTGGGGGAATTTATGGCTTGTGGAATGGCTTAAATAGTTGGATTAGGGATGATTTCATTGGAATTTGTGACGTTCTACCTTTCGATTTCTTTGTAGATGTTAAGTCCTTCATCATAGGAATGTATTGAATTTAGAAATGTTAATAATCCATGGTGGACAGAGGGCTTGTTTGTGAAAGACCTATACCGTCGAGGAGCTTCGATAAAATAAATGGACTGAGTTTTTTGTTAGATTAATTAGTGGTAGATATAAATAGAGGGTAGATAATACTGAAGAAGTTATATGATACAGAGGCAACATAAGAACTTGCTGAAGTGTAATCCAAAGTAGGGGATCATCAGTTTGATTTTAAAGGGTTTCTATGGATATAGATTGAAATATACCAGAGACGTAGAGCTGTAATTTAGAAATGGGTCTAATCTTTAAAATATTTTCATTTTATTTGACGGGCATTGAGACTTACTTTGACGTAAAGCGATCATCACCCAGCGCACATCTTCTTTATGCATATACAAAAAAGCAGAATGACACATAACTTCTTCGGTCATATATCCAGCGATTATTGAAATTCTTTGATCGCATCCAATTATCCTACCGTCTATCAAATGCCTTGTGACGTACTCTTCTTTAGAAGCCTCCATGAGTCTTTCGATGAACGGTTCCGGTCGACATACTTTTACGAAAAAAATCAAAATCTGGAAAAAAGTAGAAAATCAAATTGATAGCATCTTCGTTATAGGATAAAATATTTACATCATCGGGATTTGCGTTACTAGATGAACTACTACTGCTAGCCGTACTACTATTACTGGACATTATACTATTTTGATTATTTCCTTGTCTGTGCATGCCCATCATCTTTACTTGTTCGTATACGGGCGACTCGGACCTCGGTCCTGCCCTTTTCAGTCTAATAGTAAAATATTTTCTCCAATCGTGCTCAATGTCTCCTTCGCATTGGAGAAACATCTTTAAACGATCGTGGTCCTCGGGGGCGGTTATGTTGAACAGAGATTGACCCATAAGATCCGTCTAAAAAAAAAGTAGATTTTGCTCAATTCTGATATGTGACACGGATTTAAAAAATTTTATATTGAGGCTAGATATATTTTCGGGAATGTCGCGAAATCTGTTAATTTATATAAATATCCAAATACAATTTAAATTTGTCGGGTAAGAAATATCATTCTTCCAATATCAATTGCAGATTATAAAAACCCTTGCCGACAATTTTGTTTGATCTACCATAGGCGTAGATACCGCATTTTATAAATTTATTATTTTTAAAAGGGAGTTTGGTTTAAACAGGGTACCAGACGTGAGCTGATCCCTTTTTGTACCCCATTCGTCTATTAGATCTTGTCGCCGTCGAACTCTCCTTGACGATTCAGTTATTGCCATCCGTTTATTCAGTTTTTTTGTATTTAAAACCACATATTGACAAAACTTGTCCTACGTATAAAATCTTGAGTTGCTTTGTCATTTGATTACAGCTTTTCTTTACATGTTTTTCGGTTCTGTGAATAATTGCATTATCAGATTGCCGAATATTTTCCTTTTTGAAACATTCCAATATATTTAAAATAACTTGCTGTGTTTTTATATCTAAATCTTTATTATTAAATTCTCACAATTTCATTGTCTTCATTCGCCCATGGTCTAAAAAACGCCATATTTCTATTTATTTAAAGAAATTTATTAATTAAATAAATCTCACGGAGCCACGACACTGTTTATCCCAGACTGTCAGGTATATTTCGAAGAAATTGTGTACATACAACTTCGACCAATAGTAAACAGTGGAGATGATAAGTCCACGTGGACTGATGGTTTGTTAGATGTTTATTATATTTTATACGGGGAGTAAACATTATTTGTCATTCCTTAATTTGGTACGAGTGCGTATTTATTGTAAATATTGATTGTTCCTCGCATAACAGTCTTCTGCAATTGATATTGGAAGAACTATACTAAGTAGACAAAAATAGGAACAGATTAATAACAAAGTTACTATGTGATAAGGATAAAATTATCACTATTATGTTTTTAAAATATGTATGACGGATATTTTTGTTACAAAAGCAGCTGTAAAACTGATTCATAAAATTTAGAATAAAATGCACTGGTTAAAATTAATTTCCGTGATAAGTACGAACTATAAATGTTTATTAATAATCATCAGCTCCACTTTTCACCAATGAAAACATCGAAACGTAAATATAAATGCATTTCTATTGGACGAAGTTGTCGTAAGGCGTATGTACACAATTTCTTCGAAATATACCTGACAGTCTGGGATAAACAGTGTCGTGGCTTGGTGAGGTTCATTTAATTCATAAATTTCTTTAAATAAATAGAAATATGACGTTCTAAGTTATTTTAAATATATTTGAATGTTTAAAAAAGGAAAAGAAAAAACTGTAATCAGTTGACAAAGCTACTCAAGATTTTATACGTAGGACAATTTATAGTTTATATAAGAAGAATACGGTTGCGAAATTAAAAGTAATACAGCTAAAGGTAGCTAATTATCCAGAATACAATTATACCAGTTTAGAAACGTTGCGTCAAGTTTTGTCACATACAAAAAACTAAATAAACGAATCGTCAAGGATAGTTCGATGGCGACAAATGGCGATGGGTCAGATAAAAAACTACCGAAGTTCTAATAGACGAATGGGGTACAAAAAGGGTTCAGTTAACGTCTGGTACCCTGTTTAAACCAAACTCCCTTACAGGCAGGTACATTTTACTCGTCTATATACGTTTTGTAATTTTTAAAAGTACTTAAAGTAATAAATTTATAAAATGAGGTATCTACGCCTATGGTAGATCAAACAAAATTGACGGCAAGAGTTTTTAAAAGCTCTAAACTTGACGAAAACATTTGTCATGCCAGTTTTATCCTCTGGGATTATCAAAATAAAGCGTGTTGGACTTATTTACTTTGAAGTAAATGTTTTTTTTTCAACCACCCAAAGTGGTGACAACAGTTTATTGTTTATTCGTTCGCAATCAGAAGTGGGAGGAAATTAATCATACGTTGTAAATTTAAATGAACCGCGAAAATAGATTAGTTCTCTCACGTACCATCGAGGGCACTGGCATCGAAAACCCGCCATATTATTTCCGTTGAATAACAACTAAGTTTGCATTTCTTCTTAGGGTATGTTTTGGGGGCGCCGAAAATAATAACTACCTTACAAAAATTGAAATATCATGTACATGGAAATTGGGAAATAGAGCGAACAATAAATATACGTTTCGAATACTCCTTTTTAATATTTTGACAAGTGAAAAATTAATAGTTACAGTCGAATTACTCACAACTGTGTCTGTGTATCGGTCAAAGCAATTAATAAACTAAATAAATGAGTCAGAAGTTTGCTAATTACAAAATTCCACAAAATTAATTCATAACTGTTATTAAGAGGGGCGTAAAAGTTTGGCATTTGGCCTCACACCGGCCCTGGTTGCACAGTTAAAATTTTATTCATTGATCTGCTGTTTTGTCCTTGTAAATATAATACGAAATGCAATGTATAGATACCTGTAAATGACCGAGAAGGTTTTCCACTGTATTTGAAATAAAAACAATTTTCCCGGTCGACAACATGATGAGAAGGAAACCACCCATCTGCTCATAGATAAGTTGTTCTAAAAGGATTTGATCCACTTCTTTTGGGAAAGTCATGTTGGGGACTACTTTGCTATTATTTAACACTAAAAAAATACAGTTTAGACATAGTCAGTTTGTTTTACAGACTCGCTAGAAACTATAATTACGAGAGGTGTCTGAATAGTTTCCAATCTAACAAAGAAACAAAACATATTTGAAACATCTTTTCACTGCTTTTCTCAAATTCCTTTGATTACGGTTGCATTGCATCCCTAACTTCTGTAAGTCTTCCTTACATGCATTTAGGCACTCTTCATCCACTTATTTTCTTTCATTATGTCTATATGCCCCTTTTTGTCTTTACTATACTGGATGTCCCACGACGAAATAAAACTATCTGTATATGACAAAATACTTATAGTAGAATCATGAAAATTTCTACGTTTGGGTTTTCGGATACGATCTTTTTAACTAGAGAATTTTCAAAGATGGCCGACTTCCGGTTCTACCGGAAGTCGACTGTAATTTTGTTATTTTAAATAGAACACCCTGTATATTAATATATTTTTGAAAATTACGTAAAATTTTAGTATAGTTTTGTCTGAAAACTTTTTTCGAAAAATGTATACTTTTTGAGTTATTAATTTTTTTGTAAAAAAATTGACCCTTATAAATTATTTTTTTACGAGAATACCCTTAAGGATATGAAAATGGTTTCTGTTCGGTTACTTTTAGCAATGTCAGACGTATTTGATTCTAAGTTGAAAATTTTTTTAATTTTATACAAGGTGCGTATAAAAAGTGTTCAAAGTTTAACTTCATAAATATCAAATTTCTTCATTTTTTAAATAGTACCACCCGGTTTTTTCTATTTTAATGCATTCAGGGTGAATGCATTAATTTTTTACCCCTGAATGCATTAAAATAGGTTTGTTATATTTAAAAAAAATATTTGATATTTATAAAGTTAAACTTCGAACACTTTTTATACACACCCTGTATGAAATGAAAAATTTTTCAATATAGATTCAAATACGTCTGACCTTGCTAAAAGCAACCGAACAGAAACCGTTTTCATATCCTTAAGGGTATCCTCGTAAAAAAATAATTTATAAGGGTCCGCAAGGATTAATTTTTTTACAAAAAAATTAATAACTCGAAAAGTATGCATTTTTCGACAAAAGTTTTCAGACAAAAGTTTACTAAAATTTTACGTAGATTTCAAAAATGTATTAATATACAGGGTGTTCTATTTAAAATAACAAAGTTACAGTCGGCTTTCGGAAGAACTGGAAGTCGGCTGATTTTACTATAATATTTCGCTATATACAGATAGTTTTAACTCGTCGTGGGACATCCTATATAGTAGTCGATCTCTGCCTATAACCTTTCAATTTCTGCATCCATTCTTCCTCTCCATTAATCTTTACTCGTATCCCTTCAAAAAGTTTTTAGCCTTTTTCTTATTCATGTCCAACCATTCTGTCTTTGAACTTTAACAGGTTTCCCAGAGCTCCAGCAGTTTTATCTCCTTAATTCTTTTATTTCGTCACATTTACTTGTTACTGTCACTTCCAGGTATTCAAATTCTTGTACTCTACCGAACCAGAACTCTTCAACATAGTCTGCTTTAACTTCAGCTGATGCTCTAATATTTTAACCCTTCCAAATATCAGTTGCTGTCTTTTTGCTCACAATGGGCTTTCTTACGTAAGCGATACGTCCTGGTCTGATGCAAATTTCTCTTCAGCTAGTGAAACTTCAAGTTTAGGAAACAGTAAAATGTCTGAAAGTGCTGATGTCTTTAGGTTGAGGTTGGAAAATTTTCAGACCACCCTCGTAACATAACAATTCATAAAACTCTAGCATAAATATAAAATAAGTTTTTTTTATGAATATAATCTTATTATTAGCAGTTATTTACGAAAATTCTGTATGAAGAACATTATTTAATGAAAAATTTTCTTTTGAATTAAAATATTAATTAATTTACGTCACCGGGATTATTTGAAATTCGTTATTTTATTAAAAATTACTTACTTTGTTTTATTCTCAAGTGTGTCGCTGTCAGTCGAAGGATACTGGTTTTGTCCAAGCGTTTCGCACTTTTCGCAACCATCGGGACTAAATTTGCCAATTCTCCTATGTACGAATTCAGTCTGTCCCTTCTCTGTTTTTCGGCCTTATTTCTTTGTTCCCTGCTATTACTGCAACAAACAATTTAACATATTACAACATTCATCAAGAATTTTCAAATATTTACAAAATAAATTTAGAAGACAAAAAATTAAACTGAACTAGAAAAGTCAAATATAACAAAAAAACTTTCTGTAAATGGTTCCTGTAATTTGTAATTTAAATAAAAATAAATTGAAAAATTCATCCCCCAATTAATGATAAAAAATCTTATGTTTTATCATTTAATATTAAAATGTATCAAACCATACGAGGGAGATTCAAATATGATCGAAACAACAGCTGCAGATGGCGCGCCTGTATGTCTTGAATGTCGCGGCTTGATTATGCGTTAGTTGGGCCCTTCCTAACAGTGTGGCGTTGCTATCGCACGTTTAATACGCATGCTACAACCTTGACTGAATGTCAAGTGCCGACCGCCGATGCGGAACGTACTGTCATTCGTTTTTTGGTGTGAGAAAGCATTAAAAACACAGAAATTCTTAGACGTGTACGAAATCAATTCGGTAGTGAGTTCTTGAGTGGGTCTGCTGTAATTTAATGGACCGAATTGTTTCAAGATGGCCGCGACTTGTATTAAATGTCATTAAGTGTCACTTTTTTCAGTACTTGCAGTGCTGTGGCTGGTTATATGATGATTGTACAAACTTTTCAGAGAAATGCAACAACTGCGGTGGAAAAAATAGGGGAAAAACATTAAATAGATGGTTTTACTAGGCTATATAAGACGGATATATCTGTGACATTAAATTTTAATAGATTTTTTTATATTTAGTTATGTAAATTGGACATGAGGTTGATATTAGTTATTTTAATAATTATTTATTTAATAATAACCTTTTTATATCGATTCTTGAATGGTAGGCCACAATTTCCGGGTTTGGTTTATCATAGTTATCAATATTATTAAAACTAAAGCTGGATCGAATATAATTTGTTAATTATTTTTCAAAATATACTTGTATAAACATAAATACAGAGTGTTATCCCGTCTCTAGGATAGATATAAATACTGAATACACTGTTGACACCAACACTCACATTTACACTGTCTAACGCGCGTTTCGATAACCAAGTTATCGTCTTCAGAGGCTGAAGGTAAACTGTTTACCTTCGAGTACATTTTGATTAAGAATATCTAATTTAACAAATAAGAAGGTTTCACAAATGTAATTATTTTTTATTCAACGTCATAACTATCAATGAATGACAGTTTTCCATGAAAAACTCAGTAAAATTCGTAAAATTTAAAGTTATATAATTATGGGTATTGATTTGATGATCAAGTATTGCGATTCTGGGTGTCCATACTAATTTAAGTTTGACTGTACTGTCTCATTTACGCGACAAAAAATTTTCAATTCACGTAATGCTTACTTATTAATTAAAATAATAATTGATAACTTTATCAATACTTTATAAAATCATCGGTTATTACTTCTTAATTTTCAAAACAAAATATTCCGAAAACGGTACACGGTAACGAGTTTTAATTCACTTGAAATTTTGCTTAATAAATTTGATACAACTTGGTACGAATCGTGTAATTAGCGCCCTCTGTGAGAGTCAGTTATAAAAACATTCATAACCTAACCTAACCTAACCAAAACAACATTCGAAAATTTTTTACTGAGCAAACCCGAAATATTTTTTTTTATTTTCTATCTATCCTAGAGACGGGATCAACTTTTTTTTCAAACACCCTGTATTCAGTGAATAGTCTACCAACCTAATGAAATGAAATGGAAATTATTTCGAAACTGCCGTAGAATAATTCCATGAGAAAATATTGACATTTTCCAAGTTAGGTTGATATTTTCTATTATGTTCGCTTTAACCTTGGAATAACCGGTTAATACAAAGTAATATTTAATTATAATAATGCAGTACATTTAATAAACTCATGAACGTTTAAGTATTGATCAATTAACGTTATGCTACTTTTGCATATATACAAGTATTTATAATTTATTTAAAACAATTTAATTCATTAATTATGTACACTGCAAACCTTTTTATTATATAGAGTAGGACATAGAAAATTGACAACACCGCAATTAGGTAGTATACAGGGTGTTCCAGGATGCAAAAAATTCGGAGATGTGTAGATAATGTGAAAATAATGCAGTGACATAAAAAAAATTCTCATACGACTACTATTCGAAGGCCAGGAGCTGCTTACAGGGACATCCTGTATAATTTAAAGATACTCTTTGTTTAACTCGATAAAATTTGTGGTTTAGGAGATATGTAGATTTTAAGATCGATGTGAATGTCATGGAAACAGTTCGCCTTAAAGAAACATTCTGAAGAAAATTATCATAAATTGTAATTACGAATTTTTCGAATATACTTACACAATCGAACATTTCTAATTGAACTGCTGAAAAATTTAGTTGGTTAGTCGACAATTTATCAAATAAAATGTTCGTAGTGGGCACGTTGCCCTTCTACACTCTCCGGAGTCTGCGGAGGATATTTCTTAGAACTTGGAAGAGCATTCCAAGATTCTGCCTTACAGCGTCGCAATGGAAGTTTATTCCATCGATCATTTCGTTTCTTGTGTTGAATATACCAAGCTTCTAAGATATCCCCACAAAAAATGAATCCATTGTATTCAATTCAGAGGAACGTGGTGGCCATGCAAATGGACCAATCCACCTATTAGGAAAAATGTTATTAAGATGATTTTTTATATCATTTAGGAAGTCCATCGTGGATGAACCTTCTGGATCTGCGAATGTTTGGTGGAATATCAGATAATGTGGGTGGGAAATCATTTTGGAGAAATTTTAAACACCGCTAATCCAGCCTACACATTAACACAAAATCGATTCTTTGTTTTAATTATACCGTGATGATTTCCATGTATTATTAACCAACGAGCTTGATACTTGCACGGCATGCACTTTCTGGATTTGAAAGGATTAAGGAAGTTCCTCCAGGAGAATCCTGGATTTGAGGGATCGGCAACAATGAAAAATAATTATTAATCTATTTCAAGTAGTACAAATATTTATTTTTGTTTATGCATTAGTTTTTTAAATTGTGTTAAAAATTCATAATGTTTCAAAGTATATTTTAAAAACTTTAAAGGCTTATAAGTCGCGAATTTTTTGCATCAACTCTCGGAATACCCTGTTTATTTGACTTTAGAGAAATTATTTTTACAAAACAGATTATTAAATAGACACAAAGTGTCCCAAATTTTGTATAGTGCTCGAAAGGAAGACTGACTTAAACGAAAAATTTGATCTGCCGAAGTGAGTCCAAACATACAAATTTTTGAATAATTATTATCGTTAAAACAAAACGAAAAACCATCAGAAACATCTGAGATTTTCCAAAATGTTTATTATTGTACAGAATATTGAACAAAAATTGATAGAAAAAATTATTTTTCGTATTAGAAAATTGCGGATATTGAATTTTTCGCAAAAATGCTTTATAATTTAAGAATGATTAGGTTAGGTTAGGAGATTACGACTATGATCGCATTGATGAGAAAATATCAACTCTTTGTTACTCTGTTTGTAACTTTTTTATAATTTTTCTTTTTTTATTCACGGTAATAAACACTTCAATCTAAATACCGGAATTGGAGACTGTCTTTGAACCTCCTAATTTGCCCTTGATACACCCTCCTATATAATCTGTGCTCTCGATGAACTAATTCGACTAAAACAACTTTCAGTTGTACCAGTTCCACCGAAAAAGGCGTTCAAAGTGGTCTTAACACCATAAATCAAAAAATTAATACAAAACAAAAAATCTCTCTAACATGGGCACATACGAAAATTCGATTGTGTACCCCACGGTAACCATTTTGACGTAGATCAATTGTTCTCTTGGATTGCCCAATAGTCAAACAGAAACTAAGCTTCCAAAATGGCTGAAATTTTAGTTGGAATCTTATCGATAAGTGCTGTTAGGTTACGGGCTGAAACTTTTCATTCAACCCTGGTATGTGATAATATTTATATTGGTAGGAGAATAATTTTCTTTTCAACCTAGTGGTAAAAAGAAACGATCTTATTTTGAAACTATTTTATCAGAATTTGTTATAATACATTTTATGTCTAGACACCTATAAGTTGAGGTTAGGAATTTTTCAAACAACCTTCGTAACATTCATAGTTTTTGACAAACCTTTTATATATAATTAAAAAGAAAATTATTTTTGATTGGTGTATTTCGAATTTTAAATCGTGTAGTATTTTTTTTTTCTAAAATTGACAAACAGTATCAATCAAATTGAAATTCAAATTTCAAATTAAAAATGTACACTCATCACCGCCATATCTTAGTATCTTAACAACAGTTACATAATACCCAAACAGGTTTCATGTTATAAGGTAGTTTCGGAATTTACTACCTGGAGCATTAATCAATATCAAGGTCGACAAGTTTATTGAAATACAGACATTATATTTTGAATAATCTTCCTTTTTACCCTCAAAGCCGGTATTTAATTGAGTGGTTTTGTTTTTCTCTTCTTAATTCTTCGTTTGGGGTATTGATGGTATTGATGCACAGATCAGCCATCAACCATCGGATTTTATCTAATTTTCACTATTCTCCAGTTATACTCAAATGCGATTACCCCCTGTACATTACTTATGGGAGTTTTTCACATACACACGTTCTATCCTCAATATCTAAGGTGCTAATCAAGATAGAGACTTCGTTTTGGTTTAAGAACACTCGCTGAAACATCTTCTTTCTTTTGAGTTGTGGAACACTTAAATCGGTTGAGTTGGAGAGGAGCTAGGCGCGGACATTCAATGTGGAGTTATGGATTTTTGTAGGTTTTTGGCAATTTTTCTACATTCAAAGATCTATATCTCAAGTTCTAATACAGCTACAGAGTTCGTTTTGGTTTAAGAACACTCGCTGAAACATCTTCTTTCTTTTGAGTTTTTGAACACTTAAATCGGTTGAGTTGGAGAGGAGCTAGGCGCGGACATTCAATGTGGAGTTATGGATTTTTGTGGGTTTTTGGAAATTTTTCTACATTCAAAGATCTATATCTCAAGTTCTAATACAGCTACAGAGTTCGTTTTGGTTTAAGAACACTCGCTGAAACATCTTCTTTCTTTTGAGTTTTTCAACACTTAAATCGGTTGAATTGGAGAGGAGCTAGGCGCGGACATTCAATGTGGAGTTATGGATTTTTGTAGGTTTTTGGCAATTTTTCTACATTCAAAGATCTATATCTCAGGTTCTAATATAGCTACAGAGTTCGTTTTGGTTTAAGAACATTCGCTGAAAAACCTTCTTTGTTTTGAGTTTTTGAACACTCAAATCGGTTGAGTTGGAGAGGAGCTAGGCGCGGACATTCAATGTGGAGTTATGGATTTTTGTAG
Source organism: Diorhabda sublineata (assembly GCF_026230105.1). Classification (NCBI taxonomy): domain Eukaryota; kingdom Metazoa; phylum Arthropoda; class Insecta; order Coleoptera; family Chrysomelidae; genus Diorhabda; species Diorhabda sublineata. Next base: position 3,286,756 of record NC_079477.1, on the reverse strand, counting down.
GTTTTTGGCAATTTTTCTACATTCAAAGATCTATATCTCAAGTTCTAATACAGCTACAGAGTTCGTTTTGGTTTAAGAACACTCGCTGAAACATCTTCTTTCTTTTGAGTTTTTGAACACTTAAATCGGTTGAATTGGAGAGGAGCTAGGCGCGGACATTCAATGTGGAGTTATGGATTTTTGTAGGTTTTTGGCAATTTTTCTACATTCAAAGATCTATATCTCAGGTTCTAATATAGCTACTGAGTTCGTTTTGGTTTAAGAACACTCGCTGAAACATCTTCTTTCTTTTGAGTTTTTCAACACTTAAATCGGTCGAGTTGGAGAGGAGCTAGGCGCGGACATTCAATGTGGAGTTATGGATTTTTGTAGGTTTTTGGCAATTTTTCTACATTCAAAGATCTATATCTCAGGTTCTAATATAGCTACTGAGTTCGTTTTGGTTTAAGAACACTCGCTGAAACATCTTCTTTCTTTTGAGTTTTTCAACACTTAAATCGGTCGAGTTGGAGAGGAGCTAGGCGCGGACATTCAATGTGGAGTTATGGATTTTTGTAGGTTTTTGGCAATTTTTCTACATTCAAAGATCTATATCTCAGGTTCTAATACAGCTACAGAGTTCGTTTTGGTTTAAGAACACTCGCTGAAACATCTTCTTTCTTTTGAGTTTTTGAACACTTAAATCGGTTGAATTGGAGAGGAGCTAGGCGCGTACATTCAATGTGGAGTTATGGATTTTTGTGGGTTTTTGGAAATTTTTCTACATTCAAAGATCTATATCTCAAGTTCTAATACAGCTACAGAGTTCGTTTTGGTTTAAGAACACTCGCTGAAACATCTTCTTTCTTTTGAGTTTTTGAACACTTAAATCGGTTGAATTGGAGAGGAGCTAGGCGCGGACATTCAATGTGGAGTTATGGATTTTTGTAGGTTTTTGGCAATTTTTCTACATTCAAAGATCTATATCTCAGGTTCTAATATAGCTACTGAGTTCGTTTTGGTTTAAGAACACTCGCTGGAACATCTTCTTTCTTTTGAGTTTTTGAACATTTAAATCGGTTGAGTTGGAGAGGAGCTAGGCGCGGACATTCAATGTGGAGTTATGGATTTTTGTAGGTTTTTGGCAATTTTTCTACATTCAAAGATCTATATCTCAGGTTCTAATATAGCTACAGAGTTCGTTTTGGTTTAAGAACACTCGCTGAAACACCTTCCATAAAAATGATAATTTTCGTGGAGTACAAAAACAAGGAGAAGATGTCACTGCTTTGGTAAAACAATGTATCGAACCATAACTATCAAGAATGTCTTCAAAGCCTGCGGATTGTTACCTTTTGATAAAAGGTATATTGAATACCCCTTACCGTATTACAGGCTTCACATCCACGCGCCTATAATTTCGCTACCTTTTACTCACACTGTATTGTATAGTTTATTATCCGGTTTCTGCATTATTCAGACTCATCAGCATATATTATGTATCTAATTTGAACAGAAGTCGATAAGGACAAACAAGTTTCCATCTATAAATTTTACCATAATCCTGAAGACTGGTACTTTTAGTTTGTTTCAACAAATTTCCGTAATTTAAAATAATTGAAACAAGCTTCTATAATTATAAAACTGCCGTGGTTAACTACAAATTGATGGTTTTCGGAATGCAATTTAACATTGTATATTGACGTACAATGTAAACATTGTAATTTAATCAAGAAAGTTGAATTAGAAATTTTTTGTTACTGAACAATACACAATTTATCATATTATTCACTCTAAAATATTGTATAGCTAATAGTTGAAAGGTTAAAAAGAAAATTATTCTCCTATCAACATAAATATTATCAAATACGACATACGAGGGTTGAATGAAAAGTTTCCGAACGCAATCTGTAGATGACAGCACGTATCAATAAGATTCTAACTAGAATTTCAGCCATTTTGGAAGCTTAGTTTGACTGTTGGGCAATCCAAAAGAAGAAGAATTATAAAAAAGTTTACAGAATTATTATTTTCTCGAGATAAAACTTCTGAAACGAAAAATAAGTATTACGCAACATTTCTTGAAAAAAAAAATTCTTTTTCAGTTCGGAAACCTTTCGGACAACACTCGTACATTTACAGGTGTCGAACAAGCAAAACTGACTGGATAGTCGATGTAGCAGAGTTCAGAAACGAGCTGGAAAAAGAAGAGAACGGAAAAAGGATAACAGGCAGTAGTGACGCCATTTCAGGAGGTATATGCAGGACAAAATGGATTCGAAACAGCGGGAGCATCGATATAGTATGAAAAGTTGCGAAAATTTGGCAAACAGGAAATTGTTTTAATAAAATTAGTTATTTTGATGTACAATCGCCAAGCTGGGAGGGGGTTCAGACCAGTCAACGCAATAAACGTTTATACAAGCACCTAAAATTGAAAATTCATGAGATGATAAAAATTACGACATTAATTAGCGTGACTGTTCAATCAAACGTTTGTCGAAGTTGTATGTTTTATGATAGAAATGTTAACGAGAAGGAAAAATATTTTAGACGAGGTGTGAAAAAGTTTCTAATGACAATGGAGACAACGTTCTATTGGCAATTTGTCAATACACTACGGGGACACTTCAACCACACCTACTATTAGTATAATTACATTCGAGTCTTGATTTTATAAGAAGATAAAATAATAGCAACAGAATTGGTAGTTTTATACACGATGTCATAAATTTCCGTCATGTCATTTTTGTCAATATCTGTTCATGTTTGAGAAGGAAGAGGAAGGACTAGCTATTAGTAGTGAAATTGAGAATGAAATAATCGATTCCGTGGTACTTGATTCTTCATTTGAAACGTTCAATAATTGAGAGAACGCCCTTCTTTTTTCCCTAGGTGCGTAAGGACACTTAGAAGATAGATAACTAGTATGGAAACTCTGTACCATCAAATTCAATTGGCAAGTGGTATATCAAACGTTCCAGATGTCCGTTTGGCATCTTTAAACTACGTTTCGATGTTGATAGATCGGAGATTGAAACTACGAGATTTTGGGAATCGTAGTTATCTTACGGAGGCTCCAATTTTGGTTGATGAGTTCAACGTCAAAGAATGTAAACCTGGAGAACGTTTTGTGGCATGCACGCGGAATCATTGAATATCTTCGGCGAGTATTATGTTGATTTACTGAGAATGTGAATAACAAAAAACAACCACAATGAAGTTAAGTGGAAAATCTTTTGCTTAGAACGATAAAGAATGTGTGCATGTGTAGTTTCTATAGCACAAAACCATAAATGGAGCCATGAATTGCTTCCTCGCAGTTCTCACCTAGCGATTTAGCTCCAAGTGACCCCATTTTTGATCCAAAAACCTAAAGGAATTGCTGGGGGAATTGAGATTTGACTCCAACGAAATAAAGATCTCGAAAAATCTTATTTAATGGAAAGCTACCAACGCAACGGTGTATATATGGCTAATGCCTAGTTTTTAATAGTAAATAATCATAAATGGAGCCATGAATTGCTTCCACGCAGTTCTCACCTAGCGATTTAGATCCAGGTTGATCATTTTTGATTCAAAAACCTAAAGGAATTGCTGGGGGAATTGAGATTTGACTCCAACGAAATAATGATCTCGAAAAATCTTATTTAATGGAAAGCTACCAACGCAACGGTGTATGTATGGCTAATGCCTAGTTTTTAATAGTAAATAACCATAAATGGAGCCATGAATTGCTTCCTTGCAGTTCTCACCTAGTGATTTAGCTCCAGGTTGATCATTTTTGATTCAAAACCCTAAAGGAATTGCTGGGGGAATTGAGATTTGACTCCAACGAAATAATGATCTCGAAAAATCTTATTTAATGGAAAGTTACCAACGTAACGGTGTATATATGGCTAATTCCTAGTTTTTAATAGTAAATAACCATAAATGGAGCCATGAATTGCTTCCTCGCAGTTCTCACCTAGCGATTTAGCTCCAAGTGACCCCATTTTTGATCCAAAAACCTAAAGGAATTGCTGGGGGAATTGAGATTTGACTCCAACGAAATAATAATCTCGAAAAATCTTATTTAATGGAAAGCTACCAACGCAACGGTGTATGTATGGCTAATGCCTAGTTTTTAATAGTAAATAACCATAAATGGAGCCATGAATTGCTTCCTTGCAGTTCTCACCTAGTGATTTAGCTCCAGGTTGATCATTTTTGATTCAAAACCCTAAAGGAATTGCTGGGGGAATTGAGATTTGACTCCAACGAAATAATGATCTCGAAAAATCTTATTTAATGGAAAGTTACCAACGTAACGGTGTATATATGGCTAATTCCTAGTTTTTAATAGTAAATAACCATAAATGGAGCCATGAATTGCTTCCTCGCAGTTCTCACCTAGCGATTTAGCTCCAAGTGACCCCATTTTTGATCCAAAAACCTAAAGGAATTGCTGGGGGAATTGAGATTTGACTCCAACGAAATAATAATCTCGAAAAATCTTATTTAATGGAAAGTTACCAACGTAACGGTGTATATATGGCTAATTCCTAGTTTTTAATAGTAAATAACCATAAATGGAGCCATGAATTGCTTCCTCGCAGTTCTCACCTAGCGATTTAGATCCAAGTGACCCCATTTTTGATCCAAAACCCTAAAGGAATTGAGATTTGACTCCAACGAAATAATGATCTCGAAAAATCTTATTTAATGGAAAGCTACCAACGCAACGGTGTATATATAGCTAATTCCTAGTTTTTAATAGTAAATAACCATAAATGGAGCCATGAATTGCTTCCTCGCAGTTCTCACCTAGCGATTTAGATCCAAGTGACCCCATTTTTGATCCAAAACCCTAAAGGAATTGCTGGGGGAATTGAGATTTGACTCCAACGAAATAATGATCTCGAAAAATCTTATTTAATGGAAAGCTACCAACGCAACGGTGTATATATGGCTAATTCCTAGTTTTTAATAGTAAATAACCATAAATGGAGCCATGAATTGCTTCCTCGCAGTTCTCACCTAGCGATGTAGATCCAAGTGACCCCATTTTTGATCCAAAACCCTAAATGAATTGCTGGGGGAATTGAGATTTGACTCCAACGAAATAATGATCTCGAAAAATCTTATTTAATGGAAAGTTACCAACGTAACGGTGTATATATGGCTAATTCCTAGTTTTTAATAGTAAATAATCATAAATGGAGCCATGAATTGCTTCCTCGCAGTTCTCACCTAGCGATTTAGCTCCAAGTGACCCCATTTTTGATCCAAAAACCTAAATGAATTGTTGGGGGAATTGAGATTTGACTCCAACGAAATAATGATCTCGAAAAATCTTATTTAATGGAAAGCTACCAACGCAACGGTGTATATATGGCTAATTCCTAGTTTTTAATAGTAAATAACCATAAATGGAGCCATGAATTGCTTCCTCGCAGTTCTCACCTAGCGATTTAGCTCCAAGTGACCCCATTTTTGATCCAAAAACCTAAAGGAATTGCTGGGGGAATTGAGATTTGACTCCAACGAAATAATAATCTCGAAAAATCTTATTTAATGGAAAGTTACCAACGTAACGGTGTATATATGGCTAATTCCTAGTTTTTAATAGTAAATAACCATAAATGGAGCCATGAATTGCTTCCTCGCAGTTCTCACCTAGCGATTTAGATCCAAGTGACCCCATTTTTGATCCAAAACCCTAAAGGAATTGCTGGGGGAATTGAGATTTGACTCCAACGAAATAATGATCTCGAAAAATCTTATTTAATGGAAAGCTACCAACGCAACGGTGTATATATGGCTAATTCCTAGTTTTTAATAGTAAATAACCATAAATGGAGCCATGAATTGCTTCCTCGCAGTTCTCACCTAGCGATTTAGATCCAAGTGACCCCATTTTTGATCCAAAACCCTAAATGAATTGCTGGGGGAATTGAGATTTGACTCCAACGAAATAATGATCTCGAAAAATCTTATTTAATGGAAAGTTACCAACGTAACGGTGTATATATGGCTAATTCCTAGTTTTTAATAGTAAATAATCATAAATGGAGCCATGAATTGCTTCCTCGCAGTTCTCACCTAGCGATTTAGCTCCAAGTGACCCCATTTTTGATCCAAAAACCTAAATGAATTGCTGGGGGAATTGAGATTTGACTCCAACGAAATAATGATCTCGAAAAATCTTATTTAATGGAAAGTTACCAACGTAACGGTGTATATATGGCTAATGCCTAGTTTTTAATAGTAAATAATCATAAATGGAGCCATGAATTGCTTCCACGCAGTTCTCACCTAGCGATTTAGATCCAAGTGACCCCATTTTTGATCCAAAACCCTAAAGGAATTGCTGGGGGAATTGAGATTTGACTCCAACGAAATAATGATCTCGAAAAATCTTGTTTAGTGGAAAGTTACCAACGTAACGGTGTATATATGGCTAATTCCTAGTTTTTAATAGTAAATAACCATAAATGGAGCCATGAATTGCTTCCTCGCAGTTCTCACCTAGCGATTTACCTCCAAGTGACCCCATTTTTGATCCAAAAACCTAAATGAATTGCTGGGGGAATTGAGATTTGACTCCAACGAAATAATGATCTCGAAAAATCTTATTTAATGGAAAGCTACCAACGCAACGGTGTATGTATGGCTAATGCCTAGTTTTTATGGCAAAAAACCATAAATGGAGCCATGAATTGATACATCATATGTGTCACATATCGATTTATCCCCGACTCACTTTTTCTTCTTCACAAGCCCAAAGAATGACTGGAAAGAAACGGATTTGGCTTTAAAGATATGACTATATCGAGAAATTTTATTTTGTTGGAAGGACCAGGGCAACGTAAGGATGTAGACATGTGTAATTTTCATGGAAAATTCTTCTTCATCTGCTTAACTGATCCATTAAGCCGCAAGTGATCATTTTTGGTTTAAAAAACTGAAGAAACGGCCGGGCGAAAGTAGATTCGACTCCAACGATATGATGACCTCGACAAATCCTATTTATTGGAAGAGAAAAGGTTAGGAAGGGCTACAAATTGCTTCCTCATATGGCTCACGTAGCTCAACTAGAGATTCGACTTGATGACCTGGGAAAAATGATATTTTTTGAAAGAGAAAATAATCTTCCAGATCATAACAACGTATTGGTATACGCATGGTAGTTTTTATGGTGAAAAATTATGAATGGAGTTATAAATTGTTTCCTTATTTATCCTTTATTTATCGATTTAGCCACGAGTCACAATTTCTTTCTTACAAGCCCGAAGGAATTTGAATCTAACGACCAATGATATGTTATGGAAGAACCAGGACAACGTAAGGCAAAAAACTAGGAATTGGGCTACAAATTGTTTCTTCATCTCCCTCGCCGATCGATTTAGACTCGTGGGTTACTTCTTGGTTATATATCTGAAGAAATGATTCAGCGGAATGAAAGAGTATGGAGCTCAAAGGAGCTACGTCGGGAAATAAAAATATTTTTATCCAAAAAACCTGCTGCTTTTTGTAGCTTCTCATTTGCAAAAATTAATGATTTTTTCTAGTTAATATCAAATAGATATCTTTCACTGATATTTTTCGTTTGAAACTCATTGAATTTATTAATAAAATTTTTATTTTCATCATATTTTGAAGTTGGTTTAGAAAATTCTTACATCTTTTCTATTGAAACAAGTTTGAGGTTATGTTCGACAAATAAGTGCGATAAAATGTATTAATTACGATTTTTTCAAGTTAAATTATTAGTAATAAAACTTAGGTTTAGTGATATTGAATTTCGCCGGTATGAAATTATAGTATTCTAAATTGTAACGAGCCGGTACTGTGCGCATTTATGAACCAATCAACGCGCACGTTGAAATGACCCGTGTGCATTTTCGTGCTCGGCAATACTGATGCATTTGCTAAAAATAAATTGTTTATCAACTTCGTACACCATACCAACAATGTAGATAACTGCAAATTACAAATTCATATAACTCGATACTATGGAAAAAATGTATTTTTTTCAAAAATAATTTAGACATATGGCGCTCCAGTTACTTTACCGGTTCGTTTTAAAAATGTTTTTCTGCATTGTTCTATAATTACCAATGCCAAGTTTAATTTTTTTCATTTCAAAATATAACGAATAATTGTAGAACGTATTTTTCTTAACTATGGTACGAAAATTTTCCTGCGAATTTTCTGATAATCATTGTATTTGGTGTACAAGACGAAAACCTATTATATTTATTATTTTATTATTATATTATTCTTTCAACATGATATGCGGCATGGGAGTAGTAAGTAAAGGGGTAAATATCAACCCTTTTCGGTGGTGGAAATTAATAAATCAAAACTTAGCCAAGAAATTTTCTCGAGTCAATACTTCTGTATCTATTCACTATTAAACCTGAGTTTTCGACCAAAAAATGCATTTTTTGAGCCTTTTACTACTATTTTACTAAAAGTTACGGCCCGCGGGACGTTTCCGACCCTTGGGCCGTATCAATAAGTCCCGCGATCGCAATGTGTCACATAAAGAAGAATCATGTTTTTTAGAGCTTTTAGTCTTCATTCGATTTCTCTACGGATGTTTATAAATAATTTCAAGGACAGCGCGTGCCTAGACAAGCGAGAGAGAAAAACAAAAACGCCATCTCTTAGCAGCAAGCGGAAATATCCTATTATTTTTGTCGAGAACGCTTTAATCTTCCACTCGCTTCGAGTCTAGACTAGAATCTTCCTTAACTATATAAAACGAGTCGTCGGCGCGACGTGAGTCAGTTGAGTCGAGTAATCGAAGCGATCCGGTTGGAGAAGGATTTTAATTGTACTGCAAAGTAGTGATTGTGAAGGTATATTATAACTGTGAATTAGTGTTTCGGTGTTTATGATTGTAGTTTAGTCCTCTGGGAAACGCGATAGCGTGCTGTGATTCATACTTCTTTGACCAAGTCACCTTGTTGTGAAGTTCGTATCCGAATCGCAAATTCGGGTTAGTAGTATTCGTTTTTATAAAAAAAAGGGTAGTTTTTACACCTAAAAAGCAGTAAGCACAAATCCTATTTCCAAATTTTTTGTACAAATCTATAGATAATGTCAGAACAACTAACTTGGTAATATCTATTTTTACAGTTTGTGACCGGACTATAAGTTGTTCTAACATCAATATTTTCGATTTTTTCCCCGATTCAAATTTAAGAGCACACGAAATTTTAAATAATCCTGTATATTGATCAAATTACCGCGCAATTTTGTCAAACACTGTATTATATTGTCACTTAAAATCCACAAACGAAAAGATAGTATATACTTATAAATAAAATGTAGGTTAAATAAATATAGAATCTATTAAATTGTTTACAAATGATGGTGTTTTTATCAAATTTATAACTGCGCAATAATATCCGTTCCTTTTTTTTAAATTCTGCTTGTTATATGCTTTTTAAGAGCATTCTGAACTCAATTTGAGACATTTTCAAATTTTGTTTCAACGAAACGGTGACATTATTTCATATAGAATAAATATTCATTTTCGATTGTTATGTAAAACGAATAATTATTTTTCATTTAGGTAGTAAAGATGATTTTTATCAAACGAAGATACGACCGTCATAAAACTATAATTTGAGAAACACAAGATTAGATCAGAATAAAGTGTACGTTGACTCATTAAGGAAGATAAAAACTGTGTTCACTACGAACGCCATCTATTAAAAGTAATCGGAGATAGACGTGGAAGAAATATCAAAGTCACGTGGTACAGAAAGTGTAGAAAAGATGCAAGATGGCGATTACTGCCCATTAGTGGGATTTGTTTAACCAACAGCTAGTATTCGATAAAAACTTTGTGTTTATTTGAAGTTATTGTATACTTTTTATATTTTAAGTTTATTATAATTTGAAAGTGTGTGTGTGTGTGTGTGTGTGAAAGAAAATGGCTTGTAAGCAAGTCCCAAATTTTTCAATGATACTACTTAAATATTAATTTTAATATCCTTTCAACATATTTTCTTATACATATACTGTAGTAAACTAAACAATTACTTTCTTCACGATCAACCATTGAATGTGTGATGTTTCGTATGTTATTATCATCTCTGATATGTGCTAATTATGCAAACATATTGATGCGTGAACAACGAACATAATATTTTTAATAGACATATTAATTGGTTTTTTGAAAATACTCTACTTAGAAACCAGAATACCAAAAGAATATAAGGGAAGGCCATACTGCAGCAACAAATCCACTAGTTTTTCTCTGTAGAAAAATTGGGGCAATATCATGACATTAAGACTACAAGTTGTGTTCCTGCGCAGCCGGATAGCCACAGCCAATGAAAGGCCTTTCCCACTATCGGCCAATCAATTCAATGCGGGAATTTGAAATTTTTCGTTTTAAGATTGTTAGGAACGAAACTATGAAAAATTAATTCAGCATATGGTAAATTGGGCTTGGTTGAAAGTTATTTAGATAAAAACAAACGAATTGATGTGAATTCTAATTTTAAATAGATTGCAAAACTTTTTCACATGTAAAGAATGTATATTATAATTTTTTTCGTTTAAGCAGGAGAATTAAATAATAATAAAATCTATGGAAACTATTATCTTTACCTCTACAATTCTTATTGTTATTTCTGCATGAAGGTACAGAACAAGAAGACATTTTAATTTCAATAACTACTCTATACACTCAATATAAATAAATATAAATCAGTCAGTTGGTGACAGCCAATATGGCGGAAAGTGGAACTGCGCCGTAAATTGGTCTTCGGTAAGAACATACCTTGTAGTCTCTGCATCATTGGCAATAATAGCATATCTTAAAATATAAACATGTAAAAATTGCTGCCAATTTTCTTTTTCTATATAATTTGTTGATTATCAATTTCGAATCACGAAATTATAATCGCCACGTCAACAATAATTATTTCCTAACCTGTCAACAAATGTTTGATGACAGTTGACATTAGCGGGTTATTCGCTGCATGGAAACAGACCTTCATGTTCCATAGAAAAGGAAAACACAATGAAAACAAATCAAATTTTAAGTATTGTATAAACTATAATTAATTTGGATACATTTGAATTTGGTGAAAAATGCGATTAACAGGAAATATAAAAGTAGGGTGCTATGAATTAACAGCAGCATTTTTAAGTCTTAATTACAATTAATTAATTATTCATTTGTTTTGAAACGAATATTTTTATCTATAGTCCAGTCACTTGCAGTAAAAAACTATAAAATCGTGGAATATTGAGAACAACACAGATTTTCGATTTAAGACTATTTGAAAGAAATTATTGTTGGCCAAGACGCTTCATGAATATGAATTATTTATCAAAAAATAATGCCAACGATTTTGTTTAGTATTAGCAATAATATAAAGTTAATTCGTATTAAATTGAACATTTCAACCCTTATGATCAAAAATATGAAAAAATTCCCTTTTTTGCCCCACCCTTAATTTTAAATGAGTTGAAGGAGCTTCAATTAATACTCGAATAAACATATCCCTTTAAATTATTTAAGAAAAATTAAATTTTGAAATTTAATCAATTATTTTTTCTAGAATAAGCATTATTAAAATTTCAAATTATACCTACTTAACATATTTAAGTGAATAAAGTTAGTCACACATGAAATACGATTAATTTTAGTAGGGGGTAATGAGAAGGGTGTAATTTTTTTCAAGGAAAAAGTGACATGTATTTTTTTACTTATGCTCATTTTAAATGAATCCCCATTTACTTTAATGGTATCTTATCTTATTTTCAAGTTTGAAGGTTTTCATTTTCGGAGTTTTTCTTGCTATTTTCCTAACGTTGTCCTTATTGGTTTCGCAGGAATTATTAAAAAATTAAATAGTCGTTTTTTTATTGGCTAAATTATTTTCAAAGTTATAAAAAATGCGTTTTTTTAATTGTTAACTACAATATATAAAGAACAAATTAAAATTTTGAAAATTCCACGGGAAGACCGGACTGGCGACTGGACTATTATAGGCGTGTCCAATGAGAAAAACAACTCTCCGCAAATCAAGGTCATCATAGACACGTCCTCAAATAGTGGAAAGGTCCAGTAAATGTTTCACGTAAAAACTATTTATAATTTAGCTAATATTTGTGTGATTATTTTTAGTAAGGTTACATTTTGCAACTAAATTTTTGGCAAACATTTCGAAGATTGTTAGTACATTGTTACTATTTCAAAAAATAGTTGAAAAATATACTTTTAAAAACTTTTAAACAAAATCTAGTGATGTGGAAACAGCCATAGCTATATGAATATTAGTATAGTAATAGTAATAATACGAAGGTTGTCTAAAAAGTTTTCGATCTAACAAACAAACAAGACGTTTTTCTCAACGCATGCGCAAATACATATATTTCTCAAGATAAAAAGTCGGCAAGAACATTCCAAGTTTCGACAGCGCCTGAACATATTTAAGGTCAAAAGTCACAGTTTTTTTTAGCAAATATCATATTCAGTATGATATTTAAGCGTATTGTACATATATTTTTCAGTATCTTCTTTATGTGAAGCATTTTTTATAGATAAAATTGTTTTTGAGATACAGAATGAAAAACTGTAAATCGTTGATCTCTTTATAATAATAAATTTATTAATATGAAAATTTTTTCGAATGTTTGGATTCTTTGATTTTATGTTGTGATGTATATTGCATACATAATGTATACAGTGTGTCCCAATTTTACTATATCTATATAGAAAATGAAAATTCCTTTCAAAGATGTATTATGATTTGAGTTGAAATGATTCTATACTTATTCAATATTCCAATCTGTATGCTTCTACTTTTATACTCTGGAAATGCAATATCCAGAACCTCACAATTAGTGTTTATCAGAAAAGAAAAACCTCCAATTTTATACTGTACAAAATTTTACGTATCATTAATAATTTTTGAGTTATTTTGTGATGATTTTCTCACTTTAAGCTTAATTTTTTTCCAAAATAAGTACCTTAAGCTGATCAAACACTCAGAACTTATTATAAAGACATAAATACAGGGAATAGGTGAGTTGAGAAAATTTGGAAATTAGTTTAAAACTATAGCTTAGCATCTATTTCATCTCAAAAATATATTATTTTAAGAAAAATAGGTTTTTTACGTTAGTACTTTGAGCTTTTAGAAATGAATTTGAAATTTACCGCGAAAAAGGCCAAGACTGTCATGGCGTCTTGAATGACGTCATACCTCGCGAAACAGCTGTGTTTGTTTATGACAGTCAAATGTGATTTTTAATAAATGAATTCCTCATATTATGAATACCGTATAGTGCCCCAATGTGAAAGTACAACGATAGAAACGCCGTATATGTTCCAAACAATAAAAAAATAGGAAGAAAGTGGTTAAAAATGGCAAGGAGGCAACATGCTCTGACTTTATAAACTAATTCCACAAATTATTTATGTGAAGATCATTTTGATGTAAGTATCAAACAAAACTTGATGTATCTATTTCTAAAGGTACAAAATCTACCATAATATACCACACATAACATATGAAATGTTAAGACTTAATTAAGTTAAAGTTATTGAAACTTTGTATTCGCTAACCTCAAAATCAGTCAAGTATTTTCATTCCACGGTGGGTAAATGCGACTCTCTGACTGGTAACTGCTAATTAAATAAGACTTTGTTTGTTCTTCCATAAGATTTACATATAAGTTTTAATACTGCGAACTCCCGATGAACAAAAGTAGGTGTTTGTTGCAAAAAACTTGTCAAGCAAAATGGCGTCAATTTTGGGCAAATTACTACAGTTTGCTTTATTAAATCTTGATTTCCTGGCAAATTATACCTGTCTTTCAAGATTGAACTAAAAACGAACTAAATTTATTTAATAATAATTGCTGAAAACTCGAAATAAACTGGTCACTTTATACGAAAATGACAGCTACAATATAGCGTTTCGCGAGGTATGACGTCACGCTTCTGATTTGTGTTTAATGACACGTGATTAAACGCCTCATTTTGTCGATTTTATTTTCCAAAACTATCATTAATTATTTTTGTAGAAAAGTTGTTTTTTTATTTCTAATTATCATGGTTAATCATTCAAAACTCAAAGCCATCCGATTTATTCTTAGTGCAAACAAGCCTATTGTGAAATGGCGACGATTTTTTCAAACAGGGTGGAAGAGAGGAATAGGAATCGACATTATTCTCTCCATAACTCACTTAGTTTTGATTCGAGATACGCATTAAATCAAAATAAAGGGTTTTTAAAGTAATTTAACATTGGTTTTTGGTTATGGTACTAACTTTCCATTTTGGGGTTGGAAACCACCAATAAACTTTTAACAAGTAATAATTCCGTTTGTATTGGGTCTGCAAATATAAATAAACGATTTTCAAAATTTTTTTATAAGCTATAATCTTGTCATCTACAGATTTTTCGATTAAAAGCATATTTATTCAATCATTGGCGAAAAACCGCCCGATTACGTGTTTTTTTGTCTGAAAATCGACAATTTCAATCGCGCATAACTCGAAAAGTTTTGATTTTTAAGAAAAACTTCATTGAACAAAAGTTGCAGAAGGTATGGAATCCATCTCAAGGAAAAAAGCAACTTAAAACACACAAAAAGAATCCTTATCATATTAAAACAAATAAAAAAAATGTGGTGCGTAAATAAACAAAGATGACGGTTTTCCGAAAAGCGAACACGCGACGTATAATTGTCCATGCTCGAAACAGTTAAGCTCCAAGTTGATTCTGTGAAATTCCAGCGACTGGCCTTGCGATTTATTTATGGTCATTGTAAAAACCAGACGAATTAGAAATTGTAAACGTTCAAAATCGAATGGAAAATCGGGGAGGATCAATACATCCTCTAGATGTTTGTATTTATGATTGTTGCCTCAATGACGTTATTCATCACCTTTTTCACAGCCAGTCTTGTTCCATTGCACAGTCGAGGTTGATTAATGTTACGCAGCACGATGATGATCCTACTTTCAACTACAAATTGTGAAGTGGTAATCCAGGCAATTCCAGTGAATTTAAAAACTCCGTGGATATCCTGGATTTGAAGGAAACCAACTGCACCGGAAGAAAATTCTGAATGGTCGTAACTGAGAAAACACGCCGAATGAGCTTCTCTTTTGAGTCTGTGATGTGACAGAAACCTGTGATGAATATTACAAAAGATCAACGTAAAACTTATAACTTGAAATGTCACTGTCAAAAACGATCGCCGAAGTGGAGGAAAATGGTGGATCGACATATTAGTTGGTTGTCAAATGTCAAATATTGTGGTTGCGTTCATAAATTTAATTTGTGACCAAACATCAAGGTTCTCTGGACTTCCACAAATAATTCAAGAGCAAAATAATTCATTTATATATTTTTAACATTAATATAAATCCTGTTAATTCAGATCCAGTTTGTTTATTAATCGCAACACTGTATGTATCGGTTTGCTGTGATCGATCTTCATGCAACTACAAATTACATTATTATTATGACTTTAGGTCGGTGATTTCTTCAATATACGACACGTGGAAACTCTCAACAGTAGCACTATTTACACGTGTAACATAGAGAGCTGAATGTTATTTTTTACTATGGAAAATCTATATTTAATTGTTTGAAATTTAAGAACTAAAAATATGTTTTATCGATTTTAAAAAATTGCGATAATATCAAGATATCAAATTTCTTATTCATTATTTGGATACAAAAACTATTGATAATACGATTTTCCAAAAATATCATAGTCAAAACTTCCTAGTAGCATCTGTGGGGGTATGTACGTCATCACCAACCTGTTGGTGTGCATCAGTACCATTTGTAAAGATATGTATCCCTGGCAGGTCAAAAATATTCCATGGGAATTCATATACGGTATGAAGCTCCAAGACAATCACTGTCAACTCATGGTATTTAAAAGAAAACATACTTACTGCAAAAAATTTTCAATCAACTGAATACCAACTTGGTTTCGATCAGAAGACTACGATTGTTCAGTACATGAAATTTCAGTCCAATTGGGTCAAATTTTAATGTTCCAATTAATAAGATTAATATCAAAGGTTTGATTTGAATGAAATAAAGACATTTTTACGTGGGATATGGTATATTCTGGTAATTTTTCTATTATAAGGGAGGGATTTGGAATAGGGCGATTTTTGGATTAGTTGTGGGACGCCCTCACCGTCCTACTATAGCGCATATTTGGTATTGAGAACAAAAATGAGATCAAAACTAAGTAACTCAACAAACCAAACAGATTTGAAGGTGTTTGTGTGAAGGAAATAACGTCCTCCGGTCTTTCGCTAGTTTCTCTCCCTTATCTTGAACTAAAAATCGATATCCAGCACTCGTAGGTCACTTGGGCGCTTCCATTGTTGATCATGTAATCTACACTGACATACCAATTACACTCGTAGATGACGAGTGCTTTATAGGCGATCCTAATATTCAGATCATGCTCCACCACTGATTATCCCACGTCGTTTCCAATTTACTCAACGCACTCCTCATTATCGATGAGCGAGACATGGCCATGGTCACAACCATGAACACAAATTTATTAGCTAACTCTTCAGAATAGACTATAAAGTGCGACCAATAGATCCAATGGTTAAAACGAAATACCCAATTCGGACTCAAAATCATTGTAGAAAAGTAGGAAAAGTGGAAGGCTACCACAACGGTTTGGACTATGGATAACGTCGTGCGTTTTGGTCTTTTGGTCAAAAAATAAAGTAGAGTCGTAGCTTAATGTGCAGGGTCCAAAATACTCAACACCAAAAGACCTGCAAGGTATTCCTACTCCAATTGATAATCCCAATTTTCTATAACTCAAAGTCTCTAGAGAATCAACCTTTTTTTTATATACGATTTAACTCTATTTCGGGCTTTATCAAAATATAATTTGTGTAAAGGGAAATTTTTGTTTTGCATGGAATAAATACTGCTTGGTTCCTACATTGGATCAATTACCGTCATTCAAATTGCTATCAATGGAAAAAGGACAAACATCAATTTCTACTAGGGCATTTGTGGCAATTAGCAATTAGCGTGACCGTGAAACTGTGCTTTCATAAATAAAAACATGTTATAATTGGATCATATGGTTTTCCAACGTCATTTATTCACAAAAATAGGATTATTCAAAAAAAAATTGTCTTCAATAGGTTCCTGACTAGGTATAATTTGATAGGAATGCGTGTTGTTTTATTGATTGTGGTAGCTTCTGGATTTTTACGAATATGTGGGTTTCCTTTCAACTTATTAATACAGAAGGTGTCTCATAAGTAATGTCGCTTTTCATACAACTTCCATATTTCCTTTTACTTCAAAATTTAAAATTTCTGCACAACATATTGTTACGAAAAAGTTCACGAAATGGGTCCGTAGGCCGGCTCTGTCCAGCTACAATGGAATTCTAAAATTTGGTGAAGGCGCATATGTTGGGATTCGTTTGATGTTTGAGCGTAAGCAATTTTTCCTATAGCAAGCGGTTTATTTACATTGTTTTGAATAATTTCCAGACAGGTCTATTTATTTATTTGTTTTGTTCTAAATCTAAAGAATAATTTCGGAATTATAGCTACATTTACAGTATCTCCACCAAAGTATAAGTACTCTGTATAAGTACACGATGTAACTTTAGTTAGTTTTAAATAAATAGTCGTACTGTATTGTACAAAACCTTACAGTCCTCGGTACATAGGTTTTAACTGTTGATAACAACTTATTTATACGATAGTCGAACAAAAACTAAGCATCCAAAATCGCTGAAACGTAGACGCAAGCATATTTCCCAACCCTCGTATATTTGTAATTATACAAGTTACAAATATCACGAGATGAATGAAATTGATCGATGATATGTAGTCCAGCGAGTACAGTACAATTGGAGCTAAAACCCACGAAAATAAGTTGTGTCGCTGATTTTCTGGATTTAGGTAGTTCTGAGGGTGCTTTATCGATACAGTAAAATTTCGAATTTTGCAAATAACTCGGGATCTATGCCGAATTTCGAAAAAAGTGAAGAGATCAAAAATGTAGTTCAAAAAATTTCCCACAAAAAAGGTTCTCTGTGATTTTTTCACAATCTCAAAATTACTCTTAGAAAAAGCGAATTTCGTGTTACTGCATTTTTTGTGGATAACTCAAAAAAGACTTGAAATTTAGAAGTAAATTTCTGAAAAAAAAAATGCCGAGCAAGAAATGGCTTTCGAGGAAGCTCAAATATGATGAAATTTTGGATTGAAGTAGTAATTACAACCTTATGAAAAATTTGCCCGAAGTTACTTTCCTTCCAGGGGAAAAATGTTACCTCAGAAATTCATAGTTCAAGGCTGCTCAGCCTTTTGAAGAGTCGGGCCAATCGGTGGATTCAGTCGTTAACGACGGGCCAGTTCGTTTCCTGTTTCAGTTACTCTCAGGATAAGCGCAATAAAAACTTAATTATTAAGAAAATTATTGTTTATTAGGAAGAAATTTTGATAATTTACTTATGTTTGGCGCCAAATCCGACGTTGACAGTAACAACAAGTCACAAATATGTTGCTCAGTTAAGGATGTCCGGTATTTAGTTTTTACATTCTACTTTTGGTGCCAATTTCCAGAAATCTGCAAAATCTTGAAGAAGAATTTTGTGCTTTCGAAGACAATTTGTTAGCAAAAAGGTTTTTCAACGTAACACGATTTTGCAGTTCGACAAGTAGCGAACTGACAGCTAACTTCAGAGAGGTCATAAAGTTTTAATCAGGATGTACTGTGCGCCGCTTCCACAGTGTGGCCCGGGTGCCTGGGGTTGAGCAGCCTGGCCTAAGACTTTCTAAATCTAAGCAGCTTTTCTCACTTGGCAACTATGTATTATCATGAGGACATGACAGCAGAATTTCTCCAAGGAAAATGTAAAACTAAGAATCTCGTTTTGTACTTCATCTACTTATGTAAAATGTCATCCGTCACTTCCCTTGTCATCTCCTAATATATTTTGGTATACCAAAATCTTCTTCTTTCCAGTCGTTTTCGTTGTTTTTCTAGTCTTCTTTTTCCACTTTTCAGCAAATTCACCATTTTCAAACTACTATTTTCGATCATTTCCATTCAAAAATCATCAACCCTATCACAACTGGAATAGTTTTTCATCTTATTTAGAGTGTTATGTTTTCCCATCGGCCGTTCGTAGCAATAGGAAATAGACAATCACATCCGTTTGGGTTTGTCACGTGATGTTGACTAATGCTCCCAAATACCAATGCAAAAACTTTTCTTCGTTTTTTATAATATCGTCAATAAATACCAAAATACAAACAAAAATATCACGAAAACAAAAAGCTGTACACACGTCAAAGATTTTTAGGTTAACGTCAAGTTTATGAATCGGCCTGGTATCTTAGAACCGGTGTCAATATTAGAGCGCGTTAGTTAGGCAACCATACATACGCGAGCCCGTAAGATTGCAGTTACGAGGGAGGTTCAATATGTTGTTTCAATTGGATGATGCGATTTTCGAGATGAGTCGGAAGGTTTCCTGATCGGTTCAGTCAAAATTACTGAAAATTCCCTTCTAATACCCGTTTTTCCCGGCTCTGCGTCTTTTTCGCCGTTTCTTAGAAACCCTGTACAATATTTTGTGCCGAAACTATTGGGACATACGGTATTTAATATTCCATTCTATTTTTATCAACTTTATCAATGCGTACTCGAAGTCAGCCGATGTTAAGGTAGGTTCTTGTTGATTAATTATTTTTTTTTTGTTATTTCCGCATGTAACATCATTTCATCACATTATCCAACGTAAATATCCGTTACGGCGTTGTCAAGGTAAAAGTCTAATTAAAACTAAAAGTCGTCAATTGAGTTACGTTATCGCGATGCATCAAGCTTTGATTAATGATCAAATCGACATATTTTTAAATTTCAATTAAGTGCCAAGAAATTCGGTCGGACGTAATGAAACGTTGTCTTATATAATAATGATACGAGGAAGAAAGAAAAAATAAATAAATGAAGTTGTATTTTCTATCTATACCTTAGTTTATCTCTATTATGAATTATAGAAGCCTCAGATCCAGCAACCTCATTTATAGTTTTTCGAAAAACGATTTTTGAGACCTAGAAATAGTTCTAATGTCCAAAGTCCAATTCTAATCACGACTACGACATTTCCATCATTCTAAACGTCATTTATCTTCAATATTGTCATGAAATTTTTACATGAAGGTCGATATTTAGAAAAACAAAATCGATCTATCGATCTATTATAGTCTTTTCGTTTATAAATTCAAAAACTATTTATATAAAAGATAATTAATAAGTCACTTCGCTACCACGAGTGTGTACTATACAGGGTGGAGCAGTAAAACGAAGATATTTAAAGAATAAATTGATTAAAATATAAATGTTATAGTTAAAATAAAACTGACGAATTATACGACGGCACTTTTTTTTATCGTTAAGTCATTTCAAAATAATGAATTTTTTGATAAACTGACAGCTTTCAATATTTCGTTGACGATGATTTATTTGCTGTTCACTTTATTGTATTGAAAATATACATGCGTCCAGAAGATCGGACTCGATTTTCAGTATTGACTCGCGTCTGTATCCAAGGTAATGGCACATAGCGACAAACACAACGAGATTCGGGATCGCAAGGCATGAGGTATGACATCAGCTGAATGAATCGACGATACGGGGGAAGTACTATAAGTTTAATAACTAAAATCAATGTTAAAGGACGAATAACGTCGGTATCAAGTTCAATTTAATACGTAATTATATATCAAATTGTATTAAAATCATTCATAAATAGCCTTTCAAATACAACTACGATAGATGATTTTGATTTCTTTTATCAATTTCAAGGAAAAATATTATTTTCATTTGCAGGGTTTTTCTAAATGCATTTTCGGAGATAATTGCTCGTAAGATGGGTCTTTCCTATAACAAAATTCTTTCCGAGATTAAGTTGGTGACTGAAATTGATTTTATATATTTTTTTCTAAACGTGTAGGCATCCATAACGCGTAGTATTTTAGCTAGAGGTGATTATTTCCAGAATTTATTAGTAATCGTATTATATTTTACATATTTACTGTTTTCCACTTGATTTATTAAAAAACTATCGATTTTGGTGTGAATTTTTTGTCTCTACAGCTATTGGTTCATGAAATTTCAACTTGAAAAAAGTTTTGGTATGAAATAAATTAAAAGTACTAATTTCACCCCCGTATAATGTAACAGCAACATTGAGAAAGTATCCGTAGTTAGTCCTTTGCGAAAATTACAGAATTTCAAGTTTCTAGCTTTACTGAAATTTTAGGAAAAACATTTTTTCATCATTTTTATTTCTCGACGTAGTCTCTCAACTAAAAATAAGCGTTTACATGTCTTCGTTTGATGAAATTGCAATTGGAAACGGGAAAAAGTTACTAGCGACTAAGTATGGTAAATACGGTGGATGTCATCCGATTCTCCCTTTGCAATCTGTTGCATTGACTGGAAAATATTCATTCGAATGCGCTTTTGGTCAGCATGTATAATGAATCAGTCAGTATATAGCCTTTTCTATCTGTTAAATCTCAATTTAATGGTCTTCCACAGCAATTTGGTGAAGCTAACCACGATGGTAAATGATGGAAGCGTTCAAAATAGCTAAAAATTTAGTGAGACTTTCTTAACGTATGTACTGTTCGTAAATTCCACGATGCACATACCAATAAGGTCCTTTAAAATGATGTGCAAAGTGGATTAAGGTTGATATACCTTTTTTCTATGTAATTCGATTGGACTTTCTGTACCCTTTAAGGGTTTATTCATTCCTCGATTAAGAAATATCCGATACGTTTGGACGAAATTTGGAAATTTGGCAGCAACCGTTTTATAGATTAATGGTACTTTTATTCTTATTGGTTGTGAATACTGCGGAAAATCGGAAATATATATATTTTACTTCTATTATATTTATCAAGTAATGGTTTCGCCAAGGTGAGATTAATTTTTTGCTCAAAATAGGACCTTGTTTATTCAAAACACGTCGATAACGATAAAACTTATCATGTGCTTTTATCGAAAATTTTCGCAATAAAATTCGTGAATCATCTAGGTTAAGTAATATCATAATCACCCTGTATAAATAATAACCTTGATTCCTACATGAAAAAATGAGTGAATTAAATATTCAAAAGACTAATTAACGATCGCAAAACAAAGACAGTTGGTATTATCTGTAGGATTGTTGTATAATGACAAGGATTGTCAGTTTGACAGTTTATGATTAAAATAAATGTCAAATTAGCTTAAAAAACATCTGTATACATTCCCAAAAAGCAGCTGAAAAGTCACAGGTACGTAAAGTACTACTACTATAGGTAATAGTTTTATTTTTTTCTCTCTTATATCCACAAATGCGTATCGCCAACTGTCAACGTCAAGTTGTGAAAATTTTGTACAGTCTATTGACATATTATATGTCACGTTGTAATTTCGATAACATAACCTCATAAATTACGGTCCCTGCTTTGACATATAGAATATTCAAAATTTCAAACAAAACATATCGAAAACGAACGAAATTAAAAAGTTTTTTTGCTTAAAAATTAAGTATTTGTAAAAAAATAAATGCGGTTCATCGTACGCCTATAAGCAGTTCGCCATTTAATATTTATAACTTCATATAAACAACGTTGTATAGCTATCAATATTTTCAAAGTCATTCACTGTTTACCTCGAACCTGGAGACTTCATTGCGTATTCGTAAAACGAAAAAGAATATTGGAAATGTAGATTTGTAGGCTTTAATCACAAACACGTGAGGTATGAAAAATAGATCGGTTTACGGTTTACTTTTAAATTTTTCGAATCATCGCTATTTTATATCTATTCAATCCTGTATCAGCATTTCTTGTTTGTTGTAATAAAAATTATCAATATTAACATCGAACGGTTCAGTTCTCACTTTAAACAGCAAAAAATACGGCAAAAGTAAAAAAAAAACAAAGGATTCTGCCGTCTCCAGAGGAGTCTCGCTCAATTTAGAATTGTAGCCGCTTAAATTCAGCTCTACTTAACACATACTTTTATTAATTCCACCTGTATGTTTCGTCTCGTTTTTGCCCTACTTCGAGTCATACATTTTAATTTATATTTTGCACACTTTTGAAATACTGTCGAAAATTTAATAATTCGATCAAAACAGCTCTTTATCCTGATTGGATTCGCCAGGATTCGTAGATTTCTTTTCGTATCCTTTGCAGGAAAGTAACAAAGATAGAACTAATGGGCGAATTACGTAAACGCGCAGTTCCCGACTAAGAAATCGAGATGCAACCATCAACACATTTGTACGATTTAACTTAGAAGCAAAAAATAAAATTGAGAAACAACGTTTAGAGTTTGATATACCCTATACCCATCGAAACAGACGTTGGAAAAGTATTGGTCATCATTGTGGTCAACTCCCAGAAATGCCGAAAAATTAGTGACGTAATTCAAAATACTAACAACTGGAAAGCACCAGGAGTTGATAATATCCAAAACTGCTGGTATAAGAAATCCCCCAGCGTACACAGGGAATTAGCGAATCAAGTTTCTCATCTCCTACAGAACCCAGAAGATATTCCAACGTTTTTAGCTCTGGGTTCTACTCATTTGCTTCCAAAGAGCTCTGAGTCGGATGACCCCACTCAGTACATACCTATCACGTGTCTACACACTTTATCTTACAGCTTGTATCACTAACAGAATTTATAGGCACGTCGAAGAAAATAACATCTTAGCAGAGGAACAGAAAGGTTGCAGAAGAGATCACCAAGGACACAAAGGTGATACTTCGGGAAGCACAGAGAGATCACCGGAATATATACACTGATTTCGTGGATTATAAGAAAGCGTTTGATAGTGTACCCCTCATTCCTGGCTTGTAGAGGTCTTGCAGATTTACAAAGTCCACTCAACTATTGCAAGATTCCTTTCAACAACGATGAAGCGATGGCGAACGAACCCACGTCTTCAAATCGGTCCAAACTCCCTCAATACTGACGAAATACCCATTCGTTGTGGTTAGCTCAATGATACAAAGTACGAATTCAACATTAAAGCGAACAGATACACCAACTGTACCATCTCCTATCTTCTTTATAAGGACGATATCAAGATATAACACATCGATTCTCCATCGATATACATATGGAGTTTGGACTGTCTAAATGCAAGACTCTACATATCGAAAAAGGCATTATCATGAACGTAGATGTGCAACTTCCCAACGGAGATATCGTACAGGCGATGGAAAACGGAAAATCCTACAAATACCTAGGATTTCAATAGGCTAAGTTGCTGGACCACAAGCAGGCAAAAGCTAGAATCCAGGATCAATGCACCAAAAGAGTGAAGTCACTTATGAAATCCGAATTAAATGCAGGCAACTTAGTCCAAGCACCTATGCCACACCTGTTTTAACATACTCAGGGGTTGACACGAACAATGATGACGACGAAGAACAAAAAACCACCACCAGAAGTCATCCACTATTAGAACAACATTATCCCGAAAAGAGGTCGCCCACGATATTGAAATATTGATATATTGTGGTTTGTTGGTCAAAGTACATTTCAAATTTCTTTACTCTGTGCCATTTTTTTGCTTATCGTTGTTTCTAAGTACCTAAGGTGCGAAATTGTGGTAATTTATCTTGACTGTTTCTCTTTTTTGACTTACTTTTTCCTTTCAATTTCCGTATATTTTGTTTTTTCTTTACAATTTTTTCTAAGGGTTGTAAATGAGTCCCAAGAAATGCGGTACTAAATACTTTTGTAAACTAATTATACTTTCCAGAATTATCGATATCTAAATATTGAATTCTGGTTAACAATTTTTTTAACTGGAGCTCAAGTAAAATACGTATTACCAGGTTATTAATCATAACGTTCCCTTTCTTTTTGGGATTACTACCATGGATGGAGATAAGTTTGAAGTAATTGGTTGAAATTTTTTGACCAAAAACTAACCTAACCTAACCGGATTGGAATTTAGAGGTAGGTGTAATTCTTAGTGATGCTTGTTAGGTTAGGAAATGGTCAACCTGGACGCAACTCGGTTGACCGCGGGACACAACTAGTGTTCTGCGTATTTTTATGTTGGAATATCAAAGGAAAATAAATAAATAAGATAACAACAATCCTTATAAGCTTATTGTCCATAATTTGTTATCATTTAGTAAGGTCCTGTTTAATGATTGTGTTTTTGAAATTGCCAGTTGGTTAAGAAGGTGCGGGATTTTCCCTAAATTATAACCTAGGGAATATTCTTATCGAATTTAGTTGATTCTAATAAATGGAAAGTTTAACAACTAGTAAAGTTTCGTTATTTCAGCACGGAAGCCGTCAAAATCAACAAAAAACCTTCTATAAAGTAATTTCTCTTATCAAGAATAGCAACCAAGCTAAGATTTATTTGTTCCACACTGTATGTAATTGTTCTACTTGATACAAAACTTATTTGCAGTTAGAAAGATTAAAAAAAAATCATTAAAATCGAAATACCAACAAGTATTTTTTCTGTAATGTTTTATTAATATATCCCTGAAACTTTTGCAGCGAAAACTATACTTTTGATTATTTATTTAACCATTTCTAGATAAACAACTATCTACGTTCTGTTGTTTATAACCTTCAGAATTCCGATTATGCCTGATTAACTTGTTTTTCCAATAAATGACAATGTTTATGTGTTTATGTTTAAATTTTATAAAAATTTTTACATATCCTGTTAATTAAATCGAAACGGCTATGGAAAAGAGACGTCTTTCTCACAAATTACTCAATTTCAAAATATATTCTATCTATTCCTCGCGTCACGACAAAATCTTGTGTACTATTTAAATTTAAATACCTACGACTATAATTTTAAATTTCTGTACAACATATTGTTACGAAAAAGTTTACGAAATGGGTCCGTAGGCCGGCTACAACGGAATTCTAAAATTTGGTGAAGGCGCATATGTCGGGATTCGTTTGATGTTTGAGCGTAAGCAATTTTTTCGGAAATTATACACTTTCACGGTCACCTGGTTTTTTGGCTCTACAAAATCGAAAAATGGATGGATTTTAATGATCTTGGTCTCAAAATGTTCCATTCCGGATTTATAAAAAAAAATTAGTAGAAATAGCTGGAATGAAAATTTCTCATGGTTTTACTGTTTTTTGTTATTTTGCAAAACCGTTTTTTTACGATTTAAAAGAGTAAAACTATGGGAAATTTTCAATCCAGCTATTTCAACAAATTTTTTTTTATAAATCCGCCGTAAAATGGAACATTTTGAGACCAAGATCATTAAATTCCATCCATTTTTTGATTTTCCAGAGCCAAAAAACCAGGTGACCGTGAAAGTGTATAATTACTATTTTTTCTATAGCAAGCGGTTTATTTACATTGTTTTGAATAATTTCCAGAAAGGTCTATTTATTTATTTATTTCCGGATTTAGGTAGTTCTGAGGGTGCTTTATCGATACAGTAAAAGTTAACATTAAAATGTTGGCAGCTAAGCGATACATTTTTGTTTGAATTACCAAAATTTTTGCAAATAACTCGGGATCTATGCCGAATTTCGAAAAAAGTGAAGAGATCAAAAATGTAGTTCAAAAAATTTCCCACAAAAAAGGTTCTCTGTGATTTTTTCCCAATCTCAAAATTACTCTTAGAAAAAGCGAATTTCTTGTTACTGCATTTTTTGTGGATAACTCAAAAAAGACTTGAAATTTAGAGGTAAATTTCTGAAAAAAAATGCCGAGCAAGAAATTACTTTCGAGGAAGCTCAAATATGATGTTTCCTAACCTACAAAAAAATCTGAAATGCCATAAATCCTCTTTTAAAATCTTGATTTTTGTTAGTACTCTAAACAGAGATAATCCTTAAAAACGATATCAATTGCAATCTAGTCGATATCATCATCACTCTCGAGCATTTTTTCCAAGAGGAATTCCGTGCTCGTCTTTTCCTGCAGGACTGCTCTCTCCCTCAAAAACTTTTTCTTCCCCCAAGTCAGCAGGAATCAGATTCGTGCATGAATTTTGTAAACACGACTCGCACAGGCTTCTACATAGCAGTCCAGAAGTTTCTTCTTCATCCGGGGACTCTACGTGGCGCGGCAACTTTTTAGTAAGATGCGACCCCGAAGTTTGAGCGCGTTTTACAAAGAAATGACAGCTCTTAGGGAAAAATCACAGGGAACCTTTTTTGTAGAAAATTTCTCAAACTACATTTTTGATTCCTTCACTTTTTATAGATTTAGCGGGCATAATTTTGATGTTAAGCTTTAATGTATCGATAAATCGCCCTGAGAACTACCTAAATCCAGAAAATCAGCGACACAATTAAATTTCGTGGGCCAGGAGCTGTGATCACTGGACTATAGGTAACGTTCCGATTTTGTTTGATTTGTTTGTCCTACATTCTTGTTATTTTATTATATCGACGAGCACGTCTTTATAAAAGCTTCCTAATAAAAAATTGAACGGCTTCTCACCGATCCGACCTAAAAAAATAACAGAAACCCTAAACGGAGAAGAAATCATCGACAAGGCCGTAGAAAGGTCGAACAAAAATCGAAGCAAGTAATAAATAGGTCAATATAACACAAATGGTTAAAAGACTACAGTCGGAACTATTGCATAAGTTACCGGGGAAGTTTTGGATTTTCGAAATCTGGCTGTTAAATAACGCGACTGGGTTTTAGCATAAGTTACCGGGGAAGTTTTGGGTTTTATTATAAAAATTATTCTACATCCCTTCAATATACTCCCCTCGTCTCGTCACACACACTTTTCAATAAGTTTTTTCCATTCATTGAAACAGTGCTGGAAATCTTCTTTGGTGAGGGCCTTGAGGAGCTCTGCCGTTTTTTGCTCTACCGCTTCCATCGACTCAAATCGAGTCCCTTTCAAAGCAGATTTTATCTTCGGATAAAAAAAATTCGCACGGTGTCAAATCTGGTGAGTACGGCGGGTGTTCGAGCACTAGAGGGCGTTTACTGGCCAAATACTGCTTCACAGATAGCGCGTTATGGGCAGGTGCGTTGTCCTGGTGCAAAATCGGACTGTTTTTTACGAACTCGTTCTCGCAGTGTTACCAAAACTGACAAATAGTAAGTCTGGTTGACAATCTGAGCCTCTGGAACTAATTCAATCATCACGATACCGATAATATCGAAAAAAAACGGTTAAGATTGCTTTGAATTTTGATTTGCTCTTTAGGCCCTCACTAAAGCGCTTACACCACTCAAAAACACGCGCACGAGATAGAGAATTGTCCTCATTGGCCTCTTGCAACAATTTATAACACTCAGTCGGAGTTTTTTCAATTTAACGAGAAATTTGAGATTAATACGTTGCTCCTGTTTTACTGCACAAATTCTATAATATTTACGGAAACGTGTTTTGGGACGCGCTACTCGTCTAGGGCGCCCTCTAGGCGCGCAGTCTCGTTATTTAATAGCCAGACCTCGTATAATAAAAAAAAATTATAATTAATGAGATCCGAATGATATCGAAACAATTTTAAGAGAAAAAATTGCGTGGAAAGTACACTAGAACTTTTTTAAACACACAAAACTAAAGCGATTTAGTGTACTTGAACCTCAGAGACATTCATAAGCTTTATTATGGTTGTTACTTTCAAATTTTTAATATTAAATTGAAAAATATAACTGTACATCACTTCCTTATTTATTACACAATCTAATTATACATTAGTACTTGAAAAACCTTGCGTATTAACCCTGAAACTTGACAACGCTGCTATTTTTATGACTATCGATATTGAGACAGTAATTCAAGTAAAACACGCCACGGTATCGAAGGCAAATTATTATTGATTTCCATTGCAACGTTTCATTGTTACTTTAGTATAAGTAATATTTTTAAAATCATTTTATTATCATATAGATATTTATTTTGAAATATCTAAAGTTGTAAGTTGAATTCAGGACATTTTGATAGGGATAATAGGCAGTGGCGGATTTACAGATTGGAATTTGGAAACTAAGAGTAAGTCAAAGTAATATACCGCGTTCTCGGTTGAATTCCTTAAACTCAATCAAAAGGATACCCCTGCAGTCCTAAGGCATTCTAGCCATAATTTTTTGGTGCTTTTTATGATCATTTTATTCTCGGATCATGTTAAATGATCATAGAGTCATCACTCGGATCGGATTGCACTTTCTTGGTCTTAGCGACAAAGCCATAAAATTCGAGGCGCCCACGTTGCGCTAATTTTTATCACATATCACTTAGAGCAACTTTTTCGCGGATTCAGTTAGAAAAAAATAATAACTCGTCCATTAATATAGACAGTGAAGCCGGTCCTAATATATCAATCTAAGCTAAAATTTAGTGGGCGCGCCGGAACTATTTTCGTGGCTTGTTTTCATAAAGACGATTCTTTTTACTAGAAGATGAATGTTCTATCATGGATCTAACATCCTTTTTTCCTTCGACTTTCGTACAAACAGTGATCTTTTAGACCCAAAACCCTCAACCTTTGACTAATCACTCCAAAAAACTCTCTCCCCCTTTTCATGTTTCCAATTTTTATGTCTATTAGCCCAAGTTTCTTTACTGGCACCCTTCCAGAAAAGCCAGTTTCCTTCAATCTCCTTTACACTGTAGAAGTACTCAAAGGCAGGTTTCTAGATTCATTTATCTGAGCTGCTACTTCTGAGTCCGTGATCACGTTTACTCATCAATATAATTTGAGGCCACCCTGAACATTTTCTATCGCTACAGCTCTTGGTGGTTGCATATTTTTTCACTTTTTAGTCACGTAGAGATATTTTTAATTCGGCGGAGACGGTACGGTTATATTTGTCTAGATTATGAAGAGATTAATGCTTGAGTTTCATACGATACTTTCTTGGTTTCATCCATTTTCAAACTCCCAAGTCCGAAATTTGCGAGAACGAAAATTATTTTGAATGGATTATGGGGTGGGCTGAAGTTTTTGACCGGTTATCGTATATATATATATATATACGTTATTATATATTTGAATAAAATTTAAAATTAAAAATCGAAACCGACTTTTCATCCAGAATGAAATAAATTGTGGAAGTAGCTTGTTCCAGGTTTCAATGGATATTTGTATTCATGGCAACAACAATGTCGTTCAAGGCTTCAGCAATGACCTTGAATGTCTGCGAACTGAATTTCACTAGCAACCTGTTGATATACACATGCTGGAAAATAAGGGAATATCACCCTTGAAATTACCGGCGAGACGATTTCTGCCTTGGAACTTTGTGGTTTTTTCAAGATGAAATTTCTAGTCGGTTCGGTGAATATAATGAAAAATTTCACTTGACTGAATTTTGTAATAATTAAGAATAAATTAAACGAATTTAAAGGTTTTAATTTCGTTAACCGATAAAAGTTTGGATTCAAAACCGAATAAAAAAGTTTTTTCATCGGTAATTTCAGACGATTAACAAGAAGGACAACACAACAGGACAATGCACCCGCCTTACAGGTGAGAGATTTTCATCAAACGAAGACTGCTTTGAGTAGAATATTGTTTGAAAGGGTGTGTGTGTTAGTATGTGAAAGAAAATGGCCGGAAAGTCAGTCCATCAGCCACGGTCATTTTTAGAATCTACCCCCTATAGAAACGAAGGTCACTGCTACGCTGGTTTGTCTACAGTCACGGTAGACATCGCATTCGAAATAGTAGGCTTCATTACTTAAGCCACACCTCGTAAATTCATATATTTACTTTGATCTTATTATACGAACTTTTTAAAATATTGAGTAGAAGATTTTCTAGTTGTTGTTTTATCTGCTTTATTTTGAGAAAAATTTTATAAAACGAAATATAACAAATTAATATAGAAACTATCTTCAAGGTGGATACAGCGATAATGCTAATCAAAAGTTCGCTCGCAATAAATATTAAAACAAACGTTTGGATATTTTTAAACGTGAATTTTTTCGTCACTAAGTTTTATTTTGAAATTATGAACTTCATCAGAGAAGTGGCAATAGCGTTTTGGTCTAGAAAAGGTGTACGTGTACGTTTTTGATACCGAGCTTAAAACAAAACAACAAATTCGTAAAAGAAAATTTGTTTTTTTCCATCTCCAATGCGCCCTTTTTACTTTTTACATTTAATGAGATGATTAATAATATAATTGACTATAATATGTTAATCTTTGTGTAGGTAATTTCAAGATCATTTTATGTAATAATCTTACAGGTTATTTATGTTGTTGGGTTTTATTGTGGTGAAGGTTCACTCCTACTTTGATTTCGTAAGCCACAATATGTCGATATGACTACCAACTTTGTTATAAACAAGATTATCTCATTTATTGTCGTCCAATATTGCATGTTTTAACTGTCAAAAACATTTGACGATTGCTCAAAAAAAGCTCGTGTCGATTGGTTAGGTGTTCCAAAAAATCGTGATGGTCGACCCAAATCCAACAAAAGTTATTAGAGCTGTTTTTATGGAACGCCACCGTTCCATTAGAGCAAAGTAGAACGGTCAATTCTGGAATGTTGAACCAGCATTTGTTTGTCAGAACTGTTCGAAAAAATCAGGGAAACTAATCGCAGAAGACGAATCATTCTTCACCACGACAATGCGAGCTGTCATACATCAGATTAAACCAAAACGAATTTTGAAGGGTAATCCGCCGTGTTTGGTCAATCAAAATTCCAAAGAAAAAGAAAATTCGAGTAGAAAATCGTTGCTCCACAATCAATTCATGAAGACTTCATACAGGAATGACCCCAACAACGGTTAAAATGCTTTATTTGCTTTTATTATAGTTTACTCTGTCAGTGTTATAATAAACTGAAAATTATTTCATAGAATCCGCAGAATTGCAAAATATTACGGCTTCTCTTACAATTTTATTAAAACATTTGAATGGAAATTTAATGGGAGGTTACATAACAGTCAAATGAACGTTAACACGTTTATACTGGCAGAGATGAAGATGAATAATTAAATAGTTTATTGACCCACACATTAATAAAATTATTTTTTTATGGTGCAGAACAGCTAAGATCTCGGTTATTTGATAATATCGGCTTTGTTAGCGGGTTAAATTTCGAATCTATTTATGAAAATTGTCGTTGGTACGGGTGGTTGGTGAAAGACAATTGGAAAGTGATTCATAATTTGACTCGCGAACAAAGTTTTTGAGTTAAACGTGAATCTGGATGAGTTGTAATGTATTAATACTTAATGTTCATTCTAACATATTAATCTTATTTTTTAATGCATGAATTCGTCGCTGAGCCATTTTTTCAAGTCTGGGAGCAGAAAGTAATCCGAGGGGGCCAAATCTGGCGAATAGGGTGCATGAGGTAGCAATTCAAACTTTAATTCATTAATTTTGGCCACGGATCTAAGAGCTGGTGCATTGTCTTGATTAAAAAACACTTCTTCTTAGCCAAATGCGGCCGTTTTTGCTTGATTTCTTCGCTCAAACGTTGCAATAGTACTCGCTGTTGATAGTTTTTGCTTTTTCAAGATACTCAATCAAAATTAATCCACGCACAAACCAAAAAACCGCCGCCATGATCTTGTTTGCACATGGAACGATCTTTGGCTTCTTTGTAGTCGTTTCTCTCTTTTTAGTCCTTTGTTTTTGTTCCATTCTGAGCAAACGCACTTTTAGTCTGTGATTATCCACCGTTTCGTGGTTTTTCTTCGATATTTACGGAGTCATCTCCTCATCTGGTCGACCACTGCGATGCTGGTTTTCGCTACGGCCTCGTTTAAACACTGCTACCCAGTATTTTACTGGTGATTACGAAGAAGAAGTTGCATCTAGAGAAGAATCTAATTCAGCTTTTATTTTGTTTGGGCCAAACAAATACTGAACACCGTAGCGTCTTTAAACTGTATAGATTGTGTACTTTCTAATACGGTGATATTTTTGAAGCAACTACCGCGATCTTTAGGACAGGCCGTGTAGTTCTGGGACCATCCTCGTACTTTGGTCGCGGAGTTAGAAATCAACATAGAAAGAACAGAAAAACTTCATCTAATTCCTACAGCGCCTTTGGACGAAGAAACTTAAGATGATACCATGACACCACAGATCCGAATTTTGTTCTTCCCAATCCATCCGACTCTAATTTATTCGCTCAGCGTGTATTGAATAATTTAGTTAGAGAGCAGAACTTATTGGTTCTGAGTACGTTCACCATTACAAATGTCAAATTTGACGTTTCCACATCAGCGTTGCCATATCTCAAAACTCAAGTAACGACCTTCGTATCTAGAAAAAAAACCGAGTTAACCAAGACATAAAATTATTATCACCGTGAATGTTTTTCGATGTTCTCTTAAAATCAGGTGAATTCCTTTCGTGGATTTGAAACAGATGATGATGAAACAGATGACCAATGTAATGATTCGTTTCTGAAGAAAATTTAAAATCGAACTCTTCGAGCAGATCCGATCCTGTGTAACCTTTAAACGTTGCAATACCACGAAAGTAACATGTGTTATTATGTCCGCATATCAATTGAATATACAAAGTACAATATAATTTCAAATTTATGTTGTTTACGAGAATAGATGTAATTCATTTGACAAGATTAAATAAATTGCCAAGTTGTCGTCCAATTTCTGATGTGGAAAATAGAATTTCAAAACTATCTAGTCAAAAATCCTGAACAACATCTCATGTCGGGATAAGGCAGGCAACAAATTTGCAATAAAAAAAAAACAAATACAGCATTAAAATGAATTTATTAAAAGAAGGTGTTCAAATTGATGCCCTATCTTGATCATGGTCCTCTTGGTCTTGAAAATACTCCACAAGAAGAAATCGCAAGGTGTCAGGACACATGATCGTGCGGGTCACTCAACGAATCCTCAATCCTGAAGGAATTGACGGATATTCGCGATTGTTGGATCGTTATCAATTTGCCCGTGTAAATCTTCAAGATGTCCAGATAACTTTGAACCGTCACACGTGACCCTCAAAAAAATCCGAGCCCACGAGACCTCCCGCGTGGATATGAATGAAGACGTGAGGATTCTGGTCGTTTTGGTACACGCACTTATGCCGATTGACCGTACCGTTAAATTTGAAGGTTGCTTCATTCGACCACAAACTGTAAAGTTGGAACTGCGGATCATCCTGACTGCATCCAAGGTACCACTCGCAAAATTCCAATCGGCGATCGAAATCATCCTCGTGAAGTGCGTGGACGGAAAAAATTCATTTGCAATGATAGTTGAACGAAAATTTTCAAACTTTTGTTACCTGATGGAAATTTTGACATCTCCTCGATGCCGTGCTTGTAGAAGAATTTGTCTTTTGCCTTAAAATAAGCTTCGGTTTTAGCAACTACTTTTGGATTTGAGCTGAATTTCTTACCGGTCAGTATTTTTTTGAGATCTGCGAATAGCTAGTGGTCACTGGGGTCCAAATCTGGACTATACGGTGGATGCGGAAGCAATTCGAAGTGTCTTGGTGAAACAGTGGTTGTTTCTTCGACATATGAGGTCATTTTTCCTTGATTTTTGGATTCAAACGATCTAATAACCCTAAGTAGTATTCGCTATTGATTGTCTCTTCGTTTTTGAGATAGTTGTTGAACAATGTTCCATGCGCATCCCAAAATACTGAACCCATAACCTTCCCAGCTGTTTGTTGTGACTTTGGACGCTTCGAACGTGGTTCACCAGCTGCAGTCCACTCAAATTATGATCCGAAGTGAAGTGATGGATCCATGTTTCATTCATTGTCACATATCGACGCAAAAAATTATGTAGAAACATGGCTACACACTGCTTTGAATCACCTACTTTAAAAAAAAGCTTTCTGACGGTCGTAATTGTCAGCTATTACACGCAATTTCCTTTTAAAATTAGGTATAAAACTAATTTGTGGACTTTATTGATGTTTTCTAGAGTAACCGCTTCAATCGGACAACCAGAACATTCACCATCACCGGTGTCTGTACAAAAACAACCATAAAATTTTACACATCGTCGTTTGAAAGTTGGTACTTCATAAACGTCACATGGATTTGACAATGGCAGCGCCATCTGTGTGTCAGTCACGCGATTTACTGAGATATGTTACAATAATGATTTATAAAAATGTCAGAAGGCAACTCGGTATTGACGTATCATCATTATCTATTACAGAAATAACCAGTTCCGTGGTGTAATTTATTTAATAGTTTTTTATAAGTTTGATAAAAGGAAAGAAAACTTTTTTTAACGTGTACTTTTCCACAAACTAATGTATTTAATAATGTCTACATTCTATTTGGCAATTTGTTAGTAAAATAGTTATTTATTTATTTCTAAATCGTAAGCATATCATTCAAGGCTTTGGCACAAGCGCATTTGTAAAGGAATCTCATAATTGATGTTATTTATAGAACTATATGCTGTTGTTTTTAATAGGAAGTTATGTATTATAGTCTGTTTGGTAAGTAGACAGAGTGAGTGTTTTATTAAAATATATTTCTCAAAACTATTACAATTTATTCACCGATCATAAAAGTGGAATAATATAAAAATCAAATTGCCCGAATCTGTCCGAATATAGAGCTCCTTTTTAGAGTAATAGGGACATATTTCTGTAGGATATGGTTAATTTCAGAAATTGCCCCGATATAGGAAAATTTTTCCCCTTCATGGCTTGGGTTGTGGTGGTTTTTAGGGGAGGTTCACTTTAGTGTGGTTATTAGTAGTGCTAGTTGCTATGCTGGGGCTGAAGGGGGTGATTTAGTACAGCGGTTGAATTGATCTTTTTCTATATCGAGGTGTTCAGCACATCAGATTATTCATTGACCAACAATGGCTATTTGAGTCTCGCTTATATATACACCATAATCAATTTCCAGAATGTTCGAATTCCCTAATTTGCCGTAAACAAATGAAAAAACCTTCTTAGAAATACACTCCGTAAAACCGTCCACAACATACTGCAAACAAGTCGAGCAGGACCGCCTTCTCGGTCCATGTCAGCGGACGAGTTCGTGATCGTTCGTACGAGGGTTGTATCAAAAGTAAAATCATTGTTGTTATTAATTTATATATCGTTGAAAAGCTCGCACTGTTGTCATTTTTCAAAAATTTCTTTCGACACACTTTTGAAGATGTGCTTCAACTTTTAAATTTATACCTCTTCGGCCAATTCGTTGAGGAAGCTCTCCTCGGACCGCCGCATCGTCGCTCTTGAAGTGTTTGTTAATTAGAAATTTCTTTAGATTGAAGAAGTGATAATCGATGTGGGCTATCCGCAGAATGAGGCATAACAGGGCATGCAAATTCCTTCAAAACCTTCTGTCTTTGACGAGCATTGTCGGGAAGAACTAAGAATGTTTCACAATATTTGCCTGAGTTCATCATCGTTCCAGGTTGCATAAAAACTATGAGGAGTACCCACCTCAGATCCCAAAACACAGTCGCTATAATCGACTGCATTTGTTGGAATTTCTTTGGTGGCGGTTCAATAGTTTCTAAACAGTGACACTCTAGTATTTGAGCAGCTCATTGTTGATCTTCTGGACAATCTCATCTGATACCGGCGGTCTTCCACTTCCATTCGACACACTTTGGAGACTGCGCTCCAACTTTTGAATTTATACCTCTTCGGCCAATTCGTTGAGGAAGCTCCGGCCATTCAAATGTCTTCAGAACCTTTTGTCTTAGTCGAGCGTTGTCCGAGTTTATTATCGTTCCAGGTTCGTGAATTTCTTCCAATATTATGTACGTTAAATAAGAATAGGCTGATATTCAATTGAAAAAAAAAATGAGTACGAGAAATATTTTCATAAACTTATTGATATGAAGATGTTCAATGACACATAAATAAGAAATGCGCACTAATTCGATAATTATCGTGGGAGTTTCAAATATTGGGATCGAGGTCGTTTGTTTCAGTGTTCAAATTTTATATCGAACAACATAAACTTTCTGATTGTGCCTATTTATTTAAGCAATTTTTTTAAAATGTATAGTGATAACAATAAATATATTTATTGCATATATACAAGTAAATGTTATAATGTGTATACAGAGGTTTTCAAGATAACTAGCAATTAAAACTTTATAGATGATGAAATTTTTGTCTAAACCAAAACGTATTGATGATACGCAGTTGTGTTTGCGTTGATATGTGACAATGGATGAAACATTCATTCATTTTACACTGGAGTATAATCGATAGTCAACCCAGTGAACTGCATGTGGTGAAGCGACTACAAAGCGTGGAAACACTCAAAAGTCTACTGACAATATTATGACATCTGAATTTTGTAATGAGAATTACATAACATTCACCAACTACCTTAAAAATAGTAAAACTATTACGAAGTTTGGAGGACGCAATCGCGTAAAAACTCCCATGTACGCATATCTGGCGTTCAGCGACTGTTGACTGTTGATGAGGATACTGCTGGTCAGATATTCTGCGCTGTGAAGAGGTTATCGTGAAAATCTAAACTTCTTTTGAGCTTAAATCAAATTGTATGTTACCATGAAGCTTGCTCAAGAGGCACATTTGCTATCATTTTACTCGATTACTTCACGACGTACATACCATACAAAATGGATCAGTTCAAATCCCATAATCTGCTCACTTAGATTTCGTTAAGGTAAATTATGGTAAAATTTATTTGATTGCCTCCTTGTGTTTCATTCATATTCATCCAATTTCATATTTTTATTGTAATTTATCTGGTATCCCCCTTACGACGGAATTAGCAATCGGTCCAGGTGATTTTATACTTGGTAAGTAAGTGATGATGTTTTCTCTTAAATTTTAAGGAAAACATTCCATCTTTTCTGAAGGTAAAGGGCTTCTGTTGTCTTTTCCCACAGTACTTCCTCCTTTTCAGTACCATTTTGAATCCACTATGATTCTGTTAATTTTTTGTATCGTATTCTATTACGGACTCCTCGTTATAACCTTATCCGTCGTTTTCCCTATAGGGTTCACTACAACTCTATTTTTTTGTCCATCTGTTTTCTTCTGGCCTTCTTTCAACCTTGTTGACGTTCCCAAACCTCATCTTGAATTATTGAGACGCTAAACTCTCACACCATCTTTTTGGTAGTCTGCTTAGTAGCCTCCGTGTCTTTGGTTTCTGTTTTTTGTCCTTCAGGCCTCCTTTCAGCATAATCCTGCCAACCTCATTCACGTTCTCTAACTCATCTTACTACATCTTGAATTCCTAGAAATCTTCTTGCGACGCTAAGCTCTTACACCATCTTTTTGGTGGTATGCTTAGAAGTCTCCGTGTCTTTGGATTCTAGTTTTTGTCCATCTGTTTTCTGATCTTCTTTCAACATGATACTTCCAACCTTGCTTAAGTCTTCTAGCCCATCTTACCACATCTTGAATTCCTAGAAATCTTCTTGAGACGCTAAGCTCTTACACCATCTTTTTTGGTGGTATGCTTAGTAGCCTCCGTGTCTTTGGTTACTGGTTTTTATCCATCTATTTACTGGCCTCCTTTCAGCTTAATCCTTCCAACCTCGTTTACGCTCTCTAACCCATCTTACCTCTTAACTCTCTCGATCTATTTCATCCCTAATTGGTTCTTTGTGTTGTTCTACCTCTTCCCACAACTATCTCTGTCCCTTCTCGTATTATACATAATATTTCTTCTTATTTAATAGGTCTATCGCCGATTTCTACTTCGATATCTCTCCTCATCCTTTTCCAATTTCTTGTTATTTTCGTCGGTAGCAGCCGTCCAGTGCTTGCATCGTCTTCAGTGCTCGTTTAAACTTGGCAAACGACTTCTAAACGCTTGATTTTTCCTGAGGTAATGTTTATCAAGTGAACCATTGGTTTCAATAGTATTTTGTTACCAAAAACGAATGCTTCAATAACACAAGAAATTCGTCCCTCTAAGCATCCATCCAGTTTCGCGCGTAGACCCCTTCTTCTCCCTTGAATTTTATGGGAGATTCTTGGATGTCTTACGTCTTAATGCGTTTTCGATGCATTGGATAAACCCCCTTCGACGAATGGTTCATCGCCTACATTACAGCTGTTTTGATGTATAACTCGGCACTTGGTTCTTTTTGTTTTTGTGTTTTTTATGTTTAAGTCATAAGTAGTACGACAGCTGTCAAATTCATACCCGTATGTTTTGAAGGTTAGGTCTCATCGATAAACATATGTATTTAATACTAGTAGCGTCATCTATATGTAAGGCAACGAACTTTTCAACCCACTTATAAATTTCTTATATAATTTCTATGATTTAAAATGGAGGCACGTCATTTAGAGAAAAATATTGTTTTTTGTTTAATATTAGGTGCAAAAGATGTTCAATTATTATTATTATTATTATTATTATTATTTTGTAATATTGATGTAATTATTACAAGTCAATTCGTTACGTTTTTATAATGACACAAATTTCGTTTGTAGTCACGAGCACTCTGAATATACTATTTGCTGATTTTATTTAATTGTGCCTCGTGGACAAATTGCGGCATTGCCAGTGACGGAACAGGAAATAGAAACAAGAAGAATTCTCATAATACAAAGGGAAAACGGAAAGTGATGTCGGTTTTTCAAATTAAATTTCGAACAAGTTTTCATTTTTCGAGTAATAATTTAGTCACCTGCAAATGTTTTAGGACATTACCTTAAGCGTTTGATATAAATTCGCTCCCACCTCTGTTGGTATTTTTGATCCAAAAAGATTAAAATTACCTAATCTGAACTCAGATAACCACCTTCGGCATTTACTAATGTTACTTCTTCTTGTGAAACTCGAAAACACACAATTGGTTGGCCAATTCTACTCAAATTGTAAAAATAATTTAATGTTTTTGTCCTTTGGAATTTTGGATATTTAACCTCCTCCTGAGCTAATTCATGAGACGTTGAGACCTTATACAATCTATAACCTATATTTCTGGGTTTAGTCCGTTTGTTTGCTGGCCTTCTGTCAAGGCCACACCATCTTTTTCGGGGTCTGTTTAGTTGTCTCCTTGTCTTTGGTTTCTGATTTTTGACTTTCTTCCAACATCCTCTCAACCTCGCTTACATTCTCCAACTCATCTTACCACATCTTGAGATCCTAGAGGTCTTCTTGAGAACCTGATCTTCCACACCATCTTTTGGGTGGTATCCTTAGAAGGGTCTGTGTCTTTGGTTTCTGGTTTTTTTTCCATCTGTTTACTGGCCTTATTTCAACATGATCTTTCCAACATGGTTTACGTTCTCTAACCCATCTTGAATTCCTAGAGCTCTTCTTTAGAAGCTGATAACCCAGATTATCATTTGGATGGTATGCTTAGAAGTCTCTTTGTCTTTGGTTTCTGGTTTTCGTCCATCTGTTTTCTAACCTTTTTCAGATGATTTTTAAACCTCTTTTACGATCTCCGAAATCCATCTTTTCACATCTTGAATTCCTAGAGATCTTCTTGAGACGCTAAGCTCTCACATCATCTTTTTGGGGGTCTGTTCAGTAATCGCGTTGACTTTGGTTTCTGGTTTTTGGCTTTCTTCCAACATCCTTTCAACCTCGCTTACATTCTCCAACTCATCTTACCACATCTTGAGATCCTAGAGGTCTTCTTGAGAACCTGATCTTCCACACCATCTTTTGGGTGGTATCCTTAGAAGGGTCTGTGTCTTTGGTTTCTGGTTTTTTTTCCATCTGTTTACTGGCCTTATTTCAACATGATCTTTCCAACATGGTTTACGTTCTCTAACCCATCTTGAATTCCTAGAGCTCTTCTTTAGAAGCTGATAACCCAGATTATCATTTGGATGGTATGCTTAGAAGTCTCTTTGTCTTTGGTTTCTGGTTTTCGTCCATCTGTTTTCTAACCTTTTTCAGATGATTTTTAAACCTCTTTTACGATCTCCGAAATCCATCTTTTCACATCTTGAATTCCTAGAGATCTTCTTGAGACGCTAAGCTCTCACATCATCTTTTTGGGGGTCTGTTCAGTAATCGCGTTGACTTTGGTTTCTGGTTTTTGGCTTTCTTCCAACATCCTTTCAACCTCGCTTACATTCTCCAACTCATCTTACCACATCTTGAGATCCTAGAGGTCTTCTTGAGAAGCTGATCTTCCACACCATCTTTTGGGTGGTATGCTTAGAAGTGTCTGTGTCTTTGGTTTCTGGTTTTTGTCCA
Organism: Diorhabda sublineata; assembly: GCF_026230105.1. NCBI lineage: Eukaryota > Metazoa > Arthropoda > Insecta > Coleoptera > Chrysomelidae > Diorhabda > Diorhabda sublineata. The sequence goes on along the minus strand of NC_079477.1, from coordinate 3,245,629 downwards.
TCTGTTTACTGGCCTTATTTCAACATGATCTTTCCAACCTGGTTTACGTTCTCTAACCCATCTTGAATTCCTAGAGCTCTTCTTTAGAAGCTGATAACCCAGATTATCATTTGGATGGTATGCTTAGAAGTCTCTTTGTCTTTGGTTTCTGGTTTTTGTCCATCTGTTTTCTGACCTTTTTCAGATGATTTTTAAACCTCTTTTACGATCTCCGAAATCCATCTTTTCACATCTTGAATTCCTAGAGATCTTCTTGAGACGCTAAACTCCCACATCATCTTTTTGGGGGTCTGTTCAGTAACCGCGTTTTCTTTGTTTTCTGTTTTTTGTCCATCTGGTTTTTGGCTTTCTTCCAACATCCTTTCAACCTCGCTTACATTCTCCAACTTATCTTACCACATCTTGAGATCCTAGAGGTCTTCTTGAGAAGCTGATCTTCCACACCATCTTTTGGGTGGTATGCTTAGAAGTGTCTGTGTCTTTGGTTTCTGGTTTTTGTCCATCTGTTTACTGGCCTTATTTCAACATGATCTTTCCAACCTGGTTTACGTTCTCTAACCCATCTTGAATTCCTAGAGCTCTTCTTTAGAAGCTGATAACCCAGATTATCTTTTGGATAGAGCTCTGTTCAGTAATCGCGTTGTCTTTGGTTTTTGCTTTTTGTCCATCTGGTTTTTGGCTTTCTTCTAACATCCTTTCAACCTCGCTTTGGTTATATAACCCATCTTACCATATCTTGGATTCCTAGAGCTTTTATTGAGACGCTAAGCTCTCGCACCATCTTTTTGGAAGTCTGCTTAGTAATTTCCATGTCTTTGGTTTCTGGTTTTAATCCATTTGTTTTTTTCGACTTTCTTTCGGCATATTTTTAACTTAATTTACGTTCTCCAATCAATCTCATGACATTCCGAGTTATTTTTTAATACCGTGACGTCCAATTCTATATCTGAAGCTCACTTTTTCACTGTATTTCTGTTGAAAGGCCCGTTCTGGTATAAACACTTGTTATATTTATGGTATTCAATTCTTTATTAATATTTTCATATTTTTGTCCTATATTTTCTAAATATCAAAGTGCTCAAAGATTTAAATGTGTTGTCGTGTGCAGAAGAACTTTGTGGAGGGTGGAGCACCCCCAGCTGATGTCACACACAAATAAGTTTTTCTTGTACGAATCATGGTCCATTATTATGATGTCGAGACGAAAATGCAGTGTAAGCATTGAGGTTAACCACCGTCAACAAAGTTCACGATGTATTCAATAGCAGGAAAGGTCAAACAAACCATATTTTGATATACTGAAGGCATTTTCTGTAAATTATCTGGATAGACAGTTATAGGGGTTTATGATTCCAATTATGATTATTGGGGAAAATAGACCGATAAACCTGAAACACTTTTTAATGTTTATAAATTAGTTTTGAATTTATGAGAATATATTGTGCGTGATTAAGATAAGACGAAGTATTATAAAATTAGAAATCTCAAGTATTTTTACACCGTTTGTAGGTTCCTTGCTTTTTATTATAAAAACAAGTTTTAATTGAATTAAAACTGTGAAGGACGCGATTCTAGTGATAATGCTCCATATCCAAATACCATGTCGTCTATTGTATTGAAAGATACGAGGTGTGTCGCTTAAAATGGTCGGAATACCGAATTGGTGTTGTCATTATGACTTTTATGACATATTGTCTCAAATAACGTTTTTTTTTTCTATGTTGCGGATGACCCATACAAACATATTGATACTGTTTTGAAAGACGTAAGTTAGAATTACCAATCATTCCAACGCCGTGCTTGTAGAAGGATTTATAGGCTTCAATTTCAGTAATTCCTTTGATTTCTTACAGGCCAGTATTTTTTTTTGATATCAGCGACTAGCCAGTAGTCACTAGACGTTAGATCTGAACTATACTGTGGACGAGGAAGTGAATCAGTGCAATTTTTCCTTTATTTTTGCATTAAAACGATCCAACAATTCTAAGTAGTATTCGCTATTTATTGTCTCTCCCTTTTGGGAGGTAGTCGATGTACAATTTACCATAAACATCCCAAAATAATCTTTCCAGCTAATTGTTGTGCATTTAGACGCTACGGACCCGGTTCACCGGCTGCAGTCCACTCAGATGATAATCGTTTTAATACCGGAGTGAAATGATGGATCCTTGTTTTATTCATTGTCACATATCGACGCAAAAAATTTGATTTATTACGTGTAAACATAATCAAACATTGCTCTGAATCATCAACACGTTGTTGTTTTTGATCGACTGTGAGTAAACGCGTGGTCAAATGTTCACGCATAATTGTCAAGACTGCCTTTTGATATTTTGATAAAGTTTAATTTACGTTAAAATATAACCAATTTATGGATTTTTTTTTTCATGTTTTACGGAGTAACAACTTCAATTGGACAACCAAAATGTTCACCATAATCGGTGACTGTACGACCACGTTTAAATTCAGCAAACCAATTAAAAAAGGTTCTTATCGATGAAGCAGAGTCCGGATAACACTTTTAAAGCCATTGTTGACCTTAAACAGTATTTTTTCATCAAGAAGCAATGAAAAATTAACATAGGAAATTGTTTTGAAAAAAGCAAAAGTAGCTTCACTTAATTGGCCGTCACTTTTTTCTGACTAATCGAAATGTCGTGAAATTTTACACATAGTCTTTCGAAAGTTGCCATATGGATTAGACAATGGTCTTATTTTTATTATTTTCGTCATTTTACGACAAAAAAAGGAAAGAAAAAAAAAACTAAAACCAAAAGTGCAACATTACAAATTGGGTACAGAAATATGGAAATAGTTGAACCAAATGTGTAACAAATAGAATTTTTTTTAATATGGTCTACAGCACATGCCAATATTACATAGTTTTATATTATATTATATATCAAAGTCCTCTATTTTGCATTTTCCACGCAATATTTCTCCATTCCTTCCTGTTCACAGCTTTCCCTCTCCAATTCTGAACATTATTATTTTTTAGGTCTTCCATTACACAGTCACACCATCTCTTCCTTGGTCGCCCTTTTATCTTTTTTTCCTATTGGTTTTCTTTGCAGTACAAATTTTGGCATCCGTTCTTTATGCAGTCTCTTAATCATCTTACTCTCTGTCCCTTAATAAACGAGCTCATTTGAGCTTTTCCATAAAGTTCCTCCAATTGTTTATTAGTTCTTCTCTTCCAGCCCCCTGCTGTGTGTACTCCTCCGTAGATTCCTCTTAGTATCTTCCTCTCCCATCTTTCCATCATGGCTTCATGTACCATATGTTGCGGTGGGTCTTCTTGACACGTATTTTGACTCTCAGTTCTAATTCTTCTACCCCTTTTTCTTCTATTACTACTCCTAGATACTCAAAGTTGGAAACTCTTTCGAAATTGTACACTTTGTGTCTCTGTGTATCTCCCATGACCATATATTTTGTCTTCTCTTGATTTATTTCTAGTCCAAAATTTTTGGCTTCCTCTTCCAATTTTATCACTGCTTTCTTTAAGTGCTTCTTGGATTTTGCTATTAACGCTACGTCATCTGCGAAAGGTAGACATTGGCATTCGTTATTGAAGATTGTCCCATTAAAATTACTTCTAAAACCGTATTAAATAATACAGTGGTATCTTGTATTCATAGCAGGTGGTTTGTAATTCTTTCAGGAAGAAAATCTGATCCATTCTTGACCTATTAGCTCTAAAGCCCGTTTGACATTCCCGTAGGATTTTCTCGGCATATTCTTTTAGTCTGTTCTTTATTATCTTCGTTAGCACTTTATATTCTAAAAATGCAATTCCCCTATAGTTTTCGCAAAGCTGTTTATCACATTTTTTTAGAATCGGATATATTAGTGCTTTCCTTCATTCTTGGGGCATGCTCTCTCCTTCCCATATTATTTTCTCATCCGTATTTCAACATTTCAGTTGTAATTTCACTTTCCCCTGGTTTCTTGTTGGTTTTTTTTGTTCTGCTATTATGGATTTTACTTCTTCTTCACTTGGTACTTCTACTTTAATGCCGACTTCCTCTAGATCACTCCTTTGCTTGTCCTGCTTCATTCCCGTTTAGTAATTGCTGAAAGTGCTCTTTCCATTTCTGCATTATGTCTTGTGGTTCACGCAAAAGATAGTTGGAATCTCTGGATCTATTTTTGGCGACGGTTTAGTATTGTTCGCTAAAAACATGGAAGCAGGCACTTATACCGTTCCTTTTGCACGAAATCTCAGAAAATTTGAACTCGAATTACCGATACAGGACCAAGAACCCTGGATTCACGGGAATAACTCGGTTTAGGTCATCAATTTCATAAAGGGTTAGAATACAATGAGCGAAAAGTTTGTCATTCCATTTGACACAAGCGAGAAGAGGAAAATATGAAAGGGAAATATCGATATAAGAGAAGAAGATGTCAAAATCGAAATAATTGAGTTTGAACAAGTGGAGAATGTAGACGTTGATATTCAGCGCGATGGAAATCACGAAGCAGAAGTGGATGAAAGAGTCAGCGCAGCAATGTTATTGAGTATTAAGCTGAAATTATCTGGGAAAAAATAAATAACAAAAAATCACGAAAATGAACCATATGTCAACCAATTTTTATTAGTGCTAGTGAAAGCTGATTCCTTACTAAATATACTTGAGCAGAATCGGAGGAGTTCCTAGAAAGGAACGAGTAAAAAACGAAATATGGAAGTAATTACAAAAATTGAAAACCAACAGTTTAGATATCTTTGTAGAATGGAGAACAGTGGGTAGAGAAATGGAAAAGAGAAAACGAGGACGCCCGAAGAAATGTTGGGAAAAAATAATAACTATGATAAAAGCTAAAAAACTAACGATCAGGACGATATCGTAAATATGAACGATCCGTTGACCATTGATATGGAAATCAAATTAAAAAGCTGTTGCCGGTTGGAAACCACATCAGATGTTAACGTAGAGGTCAATGTCCACAAGACGTTGTGTAACCATTTATTGTTATTTTTAAATTATTGAATCACTTACTACTATAGAAAAGAAAATATTTTACAATGGAATAATTAATAATAAACTGAATGTTTTGACAACATCATAATAAAATTTTTTGCCGTCTATTACAAATTGTTCATCCTATTTTGTTTTTCTTAGTTTCAAAGACAATCAGAACTGTCCAAAAATAATTAAATATTTGCATTTGCTTACTAGGGCCTCAGTTCAGTTAGAAGTGTCTGGTCCAACAAAGAAAACACAAAAATTTCGAAAACAAAAATATTCATCTTTGAAATCAATCTCCTTTTAGGTCCACATATTTTTCCCAGCGACGTTCAATAAGATCGATACCCTTTTTATAATAGGAATCGTCAAGTTCCTCAAAATAGCCATTAACTGCCGAGATCACCTCTTCATTATTGAAAAATCTATGACCACTGAGCCGTTTCTTCAAACCTAGGAACAGAAAATAGTCCGAAGGGGCTAAATCTGGCGAATAAGGTGCATTGGATGACAATTCAGACTTGTGTGTGCTGATGCATCGTCTTGATGATAAAACACTTTCTTTTTAGCTAGATTTTTTCGTTCTAACGTTAAAATTAGTTCGCATAATACTCTCCGTTGATAGTTTTTCCTTTTTCAAGATAGTCAATGAAAATTGATCCCAAAAAACGACACCATGACCTTGTCCATAGATGGAACAGTCTTTGCCTTCTTTGGAGCTGGTTCTTCCTATAGTTATAAAACGACACTAAAATTATGTGAAAAAACATCTTCACGAAACTGTTTTTGTTCCATTGTGAGCAAATGCAGCGCCCATCTTGCGCACAGCAGTCTCATGTCCAAATTTTCAATTAATATGTGATGTACCGCAGTTTTTGGAATGCCTACATGTCTGGTAGCTCGCGCACTTCCACACGACGAGTCGTCACCTCATTTGGTCTACCACTGCGATGCTGGTCTTCGCAGATCGTACGGCAACGTTTAAACTCTGCTACTCAATATTCTATTGTTGATAACGAATAATTAGTCTCACCCAGAGTAGAATCTAGTTCAGGTTTTATATTGGTTGGGTTGAGACTTTTCAAATCTACGTATTGTATCACATAATGATGACCAATTTTTTCAATGTTTAAAAATTCACTGGAAACGTTTCGATGGCTGCTAAACAAATACTAAACAATGTGCTGTATATGCTGTATACTTTTGAAAACATCTCTAGTTCAGGCTAGGTACTTCTGGGACCATCCAAGTGTATATTATTCTATGGAACGTCAGGTTTGTTAGTAATAATTCAGAAACCAGAAGACGATGCGTGGATTTTAAACTCTGGGAGCTTATTTGTAACAACGAACAGGCAACAAATCATCCACCTCTGCTTGGTCAAAGAGGTTGCACTTTTTAGTTTTACTTGAAGCCTTTATAGCATTTCTATCTGGTGTTTCTAGTCCCAAATAAATTCAGCTAATTACGCCCATTCCTAACCTATAAAAAATTTGCAGAGAAATTTCACATCAACGTCTCCAATGTTGAAAAAATAGATATTTTGATGCGAATTTTCGAAGATCGTTTTACTGATTTCAAAAAAGTTGAACCACCGCTAGACATTTTCAGCAACCCTTTTAACATTTCCTCTGAGAATGCACCAGAGTCAACGCAGCTGGAATTAATAGACATTCAAATTAAAGAGAATTTAGAAAACAAATTTAATGAAGTAGTTGATAAAAACAATTACAAATAATTGCGAAAAAACGCACTAAATGCAGAAGCCTATTTGGTTCAACTTCCTCTCATGAATCTCAACAAAAGGAAAATAGGAAAAATAGGAACCGGCTAACCAATGAGAGTTTGGAAGCAATTTTTCGTATGGCGACATCTACTTTGGAGCCATATATTAAAATAATCGTGAAATCTATGCATCAAAGTGAACTTTTAGTTACATAACAATTAAGTTTAGTTTTATAAGTTTAATTAAGTTTGTTTTTGATTTTACATATATTCAGTTAATTTTGGAATTATATTATCTGAAATTAAATATTATCCAGCTGTTTACATTACAGCCAATGTGATCCCAGAAGAATAACAATACGAAAAGAAAACATACACACATGTTGTCAATCTCTACACCAAATTTGTTATACATATCAGGTGCGGAAAGTTGAGGGCGAATGATGATGATTTTTATTTGTAGCGGCCCGCCTTTGGATCTTAATCCCTCAAGTGGCCAGTGTTCTACACAATAAGTTGGTATACAGTCATAGGAATGCCTTTGGTTATCCAATTTTCTTTTCTTAAAACTAAAATGTGTATACAAAACGAATATTTTTAGTTGAAATCATAAAGCCTGCACTTTTTTTTTTTAATTGTAATGGAATGTATCTTTTTTCGAGAAAAAAACGTATCAACGCGTCTTTGATTTCGAAGATGATCGCGATAGTCGTAGAAAAAAAAATAGTAGATATCTGAAATTTGTGTAAACACTACGTCTCAGCACGAAATAATACGATGATAACGTTATCAGTAATGTAGAGCACACATTTCACTTCCACTAACAAAGGTCAAAATTCTAATGATACACTTCATACTTTATATACATGAAAGCATCATTCACAAGATTTTAGTACCATATTTATTAAAATACCATCCTCCATCAGTACCTCCTCTTTACGAGGGTTGTTTGAAAAGTTTTCGACCAAACAAGTTAGTTTATAGCCTGGGCGCTAGTTTTAATGGGCGTACTGAGTTGAATTGAATTGAATAGAAACAGTACAGGATCAAGCTAAAATTTCATGCCGTTTTATAGACCCCCATCAAACTAAAGTGGTTTTAGAATAAATACAAGGGTTTCTTCATTTACCTTTTCCAATAAAGTCGCCCGATCTGATTCCCATTGAAAATATCTTTTATATTATTTTCTTCCTTCTGCCGAGGCTTCCAAAAGATGACACAGGTCGGCACGGGATTATTAATGAGGTGATGTTAAATGGTTAAGCTCAGTTTTTATATGCGAGGGTGGTTCAAATATAAACTAGAATTTTGCTATAAAAAATTTTATTATACAAATCTGAAACCGTTAGACATCATCAAAACAATCGAAGACATATATAAGGACACCAAAATACAGGCTAGAATAGACGGAGAGAAGAAATAAACATAGGCAAGGGTATGAGACAGAGATTCCTTAAGCCCCCCTGCTTTTTAATCGCAGACGATGCTATCCTCATAGCAGAAAGTGAAGACGACCTACAAAGATTTGTCCACAAGTTTAACATAGTAGCAAAGAAGCTAAACATGGTAATTTCATCCCAAAAAACAAAAACACTGGTCATTAGCAACAAAACGATTAGATGTAAGATAAAAATCGACGGTACCAGCATTGAACAGATCATGAAAACTAATTACTTAGGTATCAGTCACTATCAAGCTGTGGAGATGTAGAATCAGAAGTAAAAAAACAAATACAGTAAGCCAATAGAGCAGCAGGATGCCTGCCTTTGCTGAATTTACCAATGAAACGAACCTGGCGAAACCGCAAGTCAAGTCATTGATTTGGACGAACTTACGCCCCCGTAAATTTTTTTGTTTTAGCTTTTGAACTGTTTATAATCTCGGAATCATTTGCTTTTATTTGAAACAGCAATTGACAATTCCGCTAAGCAAACTCTTTTCTCTATCATATAAAAGTGTGTTCCCTGCAGATTGGAAACTTGCTATGATTCAACCAATACCAAAAAAGAGGTTCCCAACAACTACCTTCCAATTGCTTTAACCCAGTCATTACCAAGGACATGGAGAAAGTCGTTTACCAACAAATCTTCACATATCTCGAGTCTACTAATATGGAATTAAATTATAGAGAAATATGGAAAATCCAGAACAATCGCATTGGACATATCGAAGGTTTTTGAGGTTTGGCATGACAAACTTCTAAATAAATCAAGATTTGTCGTCCTCACTTAGCGACTTGCTTAGTAGCTTTCTCAAAAACCGATCCGTCCAGGTCGCTATCGATGGACACACCTCAGAAATGTTTGAGGTCAACGCTGGTGTTCCCCTTCTGTACATCAATGATCTCCCCGACAAAACTGCAAACCCGATCTATAGCTTCGCCGACTATAGTCTACTGGTGTCCCAAATCAGTAGGAAGGAACCGATCTTTAAAACTTATTGGTTTGGGGTGGAAGCGATCTGAGTTAGTTTAATACAGTAAAGACTCAGGATGCTAATTGTACATTGAGGATGGTTCTGCAGCTCACGATTCAGTACTGTCTTCACTTAAGATATCACCATCACCGCAAATTTTCTTCCTCTACGAGGCCCAGATTCGTCCACGTTTGGAGTATTGCTCGTACATTTGGAGCGATCCAAAGTCGACCAGAGCTGTCCAGCATAATCCCGCCTAGAGCAGTTTTTTCGAGACCCTACTCGACATGCAGACGTGGTTCATGAACAACGAGTTCGCCTGCAGACGCCCAGAACTTCAATTTGTCGGGAATCATTTCTTTGGAGAAGTCCAAGCCTGTGGAATCGGCTACCAAGGCACGTCTTTCTCGAACACTACAACCTACAGAAGTTTAAAATTAATATCCACAAGCGTCTCCATACGGCAGGCACACTACTCGAATATACTAGAGTCTACATTCCTGTGCTTGTTTTTAAGATAAAAAAAGGGGTGAAAATTGTAATAAGTAAATTTTTTTCATGATTCCAATACATTTTAATTGTGTACCTCCTTCGTATATAGTTCTGGGTATTGTGTTGAATTATTATTATTATTATAATTAAACTTTATTCAATTTGATATTCATTTCAATATTGGAATTTATTTCCATATAAAACTAGTATGTTCAGATTAGTTTTCTTCCAAAGTCAGCTTTTTATTTATTACTAACGTAGGAAACAACGGAAATTGTTGAAGTAGGTATCAAATAAGAAACGCGTAAAGTATGTCAACGTACCTTCATTTGGTCAAGTAAGTAGATTATCTAACGTATCTAAGAATTTATAGACCAGGGCTAAAGCCTTTAAAAATCGCCAACAACGAAAGGAAAAGGTAGTAGGATGGAACCTATTGGAACGGAGGAAGGGAATCTAACAAAAGTGGAAGATAAAATATTTTAGCTTGCAGAGCGGGTCTAAATATTCTTTGAAACCGTTCAAAACACAGTTGTACGAATAGCTACAGACGCAATTTGTACAACCCCAGGTGAATGCTATACAATACCAAAAGGCGTACCACCTCTAAGCTTGCATCGCAAGCCTCTATCTCTTTCATATGGTTGAAAGAGCACTCGACTTATATAAATACCTTCACAGAACCTCAATTTTCTACCAAAAAATATTCAGATCCTTCCACTTTGGTTGATTCCATGCCCAAAATTAAAATGGTAAACAGATTGACGCTCCACTTAAACTGTTTTCTAAAAGAAATAAAAAACTAACAAAACCACTGAAGTTTCTAAATCTTTGGATGGAGAAACAACAACTTGAATACAACTTCTACATACACTCGTTCATAAAAATCAAAAAGTCTCTATCTCTAATATCAATAGATCCACTCAGCTAACTTCAAATTATCCAAATTATATACCAAAACGTTCAAAGCTGATCAAAGCAAAAAAGCGTGAATCCTTGGACCCAACCAACATCAAACAGACCACACCAAGAGTCATGGGAATTTAACTCATAAAAAATATGACTGAGGGTGTGATGCAGATCGTAGTGTGCAACATATAGTGAAGTAAACAATATGAAGTCATGGGAAAGGCTTGAAACTATAGAAAATATAATTTGTTATAAGTAAGAGTTTAACATTTAAAAATCACTTCTATTAATTAGTCGAGTATTGCAGTGTCTTAAAAGTTATTTCTTTAAGAAAACATAATCATAAAATTCAAAAATTGATATTCAAATTGACCTTAGATAGAAATATTAAGTTAACGAAATCATTGTTAATTTTCATTCGTTAGATGGCACGAGTACGATTTCCGTGGTGCCTGCCATTTTGTAAATCGACCCAAAACAAATCGAAAATGAAGAATGAAATTTTTCGATATCTCGCTTCGCTTTCGAGATATCAATACTTGAAGTTGGAAAAATCAACCTAACCTAACTTAACCTTCTCGTGGTGCACTTTGAGTGTAAAAAAATCAAAAATCGCTCTTGTTTATTGAATTACAAGATTCATATTGAATTTGAAGTGATAAAATATACATTTGAAACGAAGTATCGAACGCCATCTGTTCAATAAAGCGAATTTTGAACTAACGTTTGATTATAACTTTCAAGTATCGATATCTCGAAAACGAAGCGAGATATCGAAAAATTTCATTCTTCATTTTCGATTCATTTTGGCCTAATTAAGACAAATCCGCTGTTAAATCGCGGAAATCGTACTCTCCTCCGTTATATTATGATGTAAATTTTTATAGGTTAGGTCGTTATGAGAGAGTTGAATTTCATAGGTTAGGTGAGGTTAGTTAGTTACTGATAACGTTGAATTTCTTTCATAGAATTTGTTTTTTTATAATCTAAAAGATATGCATAGATTACTTTTAAGTTTTTTTATTAATATAAAAATCGTTACTTCTAAAATTAGGTGTTTTTCGTAGTTATTTTCAAAACTTTGAGATCTCATAATTCATAGAATGACCTTCATAAAAAACGTGATGCCAAATAACATCTATATTCCGCAGGTTTTTCTCTCTTTTTTTTTTAATTATTTGAGAAAACTCATCAAACTAATGTATATTGTTTTCTCTATTAGAAAGTAGAGATTTCAATGAACAAAAAGCCCATTAACTTTTTTAAGAGAAGCCGATATTTTGATGTAAGATGTAATCAGGCTACTTTTTCAGTATTAATTCAAAATAATTTTGAAAAATAGATATTTCAAAAAAAAATTCGGTGTGTTTTGGACAAAACAAGCTAAGATTTGGTAATTATACACTTTCATGGTCACCTGGTTTTTTGGCTCTAGAAAATCGAAAAATGGATGGAATTTAATGATCTTGGTGTCAAAATGTTCCATTTTACGGCGGATTCATAAAAAAAATTAGTAGAAATAGCTGGAATGAAAATTTCTCATAGTTTTACTGTTTTAAATCGTAAAAAAAACGGTTTTGCAAAATAATCCTTTACAAAAAATTATCTCATTATCAGATAAAGTTTTTATATTTTTTTTTGTATTCTACATAAATTACAAAAGAATCCAAAAAGAATGATTTTTTCAGTTTTTATAGCTTAAAATGAAATCGATGAAAAACAATCAATTTTCGTGATTAGTTTCGTACTATATTCTTCAATGTTAATAGTTTTTGGACCATTAAAAATCGAAAAATAGATCAATTTTATAATTTTGGTCTCAAAATGTTCCATTTTACGACGAATTTATGAAAAACACGGGGGTAGTGGCTGAATTTGCGGTTTTTAATAGTTTTAAACCTTAAATAGTAGAAAAACTTTTTTTTTTCAAAATATTTTTTTATGTAAATTGCGAAAAAAAATATACGAACTTGATTCCACGACCTCAGAAACAGTTACGAAGGATTATATGTAGAAAGTCATTTTTTTTTCATTTAAAGTCATGAAACTGTAAAAAATATTTATTTTTTTTATAAATTCGCCGTAAAATGGAACATTTTGAGACCAAGATCATTAAAATCCATCCATTTTTCGATTTTCTAGAGCCAACCTAACCTAACCTAACCTAACCTAACCAAAAAACCAGGTGACCGCGAAAGTGTATAATTACCATAATTTTTTGTAAAGGATTATTTTGCAAAACCGTTTTTTTTACGATTTAAAACAGTAAAACCATGAGAAATTTTCATTCCAGCTATTTTTACTAATTTTTTTTATAAATCCGCCGTAAAATGGAACATTTTAAGACCAAGATCATTAAAATCCATCCATTTTTCGATTTTCTAGAGCCAAAAAACCAGGTGACCGCGAAAGTGTATGATTACCTAAGATTTCTCTAAATTTTGTAAAAAAAAACCAAAACGTTTGTTATTCAAGTTTTTCATTTAAATTTTGAGGTTATGTGAACAAAAGTTGTACAATTTATCATTACCTACAACTACTTTTATTATTCAACTTTTTTTAATATGGCTTAAAAATCGTACTACAATTTTTTTTGTTTAAAAAATTATCGAAACTGGTCCATTAATTATTATACTTTGTCAGTTAACCCAATAATTTGATTCTACTCTAAAATGTGACAACAAAATTTGTTTTTATGTAATTGAATAACCGAAGATTATTGTAGTATAGGAATTTTTTAATTATAAATAAAAATATAACAGAAAACCGCCGTTGTGAATTACTAACCCGCCTCAACCCTCCATCGGTAAACAAGTCGAATTTCCATAGCAACAAGTGTTGTTTGCGCGGAAGAGCGAGATAGACGGATCCATGTAAAACGATCGTACCATTTCTATCACAATTTAAAATTGTTTATTCCGTCATATCAAATGTCTACAAGGTCAACATTATGTTAATTAATAAGGTATCAGAATATTACGGAACGCTCAATATTCTTTTTGTAAAACGAAATGAAATAAAACAGCATTTATTTTATTCGGACTAACCTCGGGGGAGTAGCATCCACCACGAAATTGCTAAATGTCTGTCTGGTGGGGGGATACCACGGATTTTCCATATCGTTCACTAACACTTCACTACGGTTCCTCGTTAAAGACGATAACATCACTTTTATAACAAAAATCACTTCATACCGTGTCTTATTTGAGTTTCCATCACCGTAATAGGCGAATTACGTGCAAAAAATTAACTACAATCGGTAGATAACCTACGAACATATCAACCGTCTGTTTGAGACTACTCGCGGCCAACTGTGCGTTTATTCGTCACATGGTCGGTCGTAGGCATCCGCGAATCGCGATACCGCGATTTTCGCGGACGGCGCAACCGACTGGGACAATATTTTTTTGCTGTTTTGATTCACAGCTCACAGAACTTTGTTACTACGTCATCAACTATATATTATACGGGTTGCCTCACAATTAATTTATAAAACCAAACAAATGGGATATACTACGAGGGCAGATTGAAGTATTAATGACATCTAGCGTGTCAACAATTTTTTTAAATCATTCTAATTACGCGCGTGTGTCACACACCAAGTCTGACGAACAATGCATTAAATGATGTATGGGCAGGCGTTGTGTCTGTCGTAAAAACAAAATTCGTTTTTTGATTCACGTAAAAAAAACGAAGATATTTGCGTATTGATTTTACTGGAATAGTTAGAAGATTCTGAAAATTTTTTTTTCTATTCTTGTTGCGTTATTTTTTCCACCATTCTTCGTTGTTTGTTTCTACAGTGAATTTTGACACCTCAAACCCTTTTCGAACTCTAAAAAATTACTTAAACTGGATTTATTTTTACTAACTAATACTCTATTCTGATTAAAACAAATATTGATGACTTAAGCCACAATAATTCATTAAAATAACCATGGTATTGAATTTTTTTTTTTGCACAGATGCATACTTTTGAAACTTGTCTGAAAAGTTCGTATGTAACATAGAAAAAATGTTTTTTTTTCTATAGAATTTGATTTTATTAGAAACTAGTTTTTCTGTTGGATTTCGTGGAAAAATTTTACTTTTTGCTTCAGTTTATTCAAAAAATAATGGATTCTGTGGGAGGTACACGCGCACCTTGTATCACAATACAAGAGCAAAGGGCCAAAAGTTGAATTTTCGACCCATGTAGTGGAATGTACTTCTCATAGGGACTATTAGACTATTAGAAATAGTGTGTCTGGGTTTGATTTTGTATAAAAACGATTTTCTTGATACAGTGTTGTTAGAAAATGTACTTTTTGGTTGATTTGGGTCAAAAAAACAGCTTCTTTTCAACTCTAGTTAGAACAAAATAGCTTTTCAAATCATAGTTATAAAGAAAATGGTTTTTCTGTTTTTTCTTTTCGGGAAAAAATCGATTATTTTGGTTTGTGTTTGTTAAAAATGTACATTTTGCTTCAACTAGTGGAAAATATTGGTTTCGTTTAGTCTAATATTTGCAAAAAATGGTTTTCCAACTCTAGTTCAGATGAAAATGGTTTTTCTGGGTTCGATTTCGTGTGAAAATCAATTTTCTTGGTACAATTTCGTTAATTTTGGTCAAAAAACAGCTTCTTTCCAACTCTAGTTAGAACAAAAAAGCTTTTCAAATCATAGTTATAAAGAAAATGGTTTTTCTGTTTTTTATTTTTGGGAAAAAAATCGATTTTCTTGGTTTGTGTTTGTTAAAAAATGTACTTTTTGCTCCAAATAGTGGAAAAAATTGGTTTCCTTTAGTCTAATATTTGCAAAAAATGGTTTTCCAACTCTAGTTTCGATGAAAATGGGTTTTCTGGGTTCGATTTCGTGTAAAAATCGGTTTTTCTGGGCACAATTTCGTTAAAAAATCTACTTTTTGGTTCATTTTGGTCAAAAAACAGCTTCTTTTCAACTCTAGTTAGAACAAAATAGCTTTTCAAATCATAGTTATAAAGAAAATGGTTTTTCTGTTTTTTATTTTTGGGAAAAAATCGATTTTCTTGGTTTGTGTTTGTTAAAAAATGTACTTTTTGCTCCAAATAGTGGAAAAAATTGGTTTCCTTTAGTCTAATATTTGCAAAAAATGGTTTTCCAACTCTAGTTTCGATGAAAATGGGTTTTCTGGGTTCGATTTCGTGTAAAAATCGGTTTTTCTGGGCACAATTTCGTTAAAAAATCTACTTTTTGGTTCATTTTGGTCAAAAAACAGCTTCTTTTCAACTCTAGTTAGAACAAAATAGCTTTTCAAATCATAGTTATAAAGAAAATGGTTTTTCTGTTTTTTATTTTTGGGAAAAAATCGATTTTCTTGGTTTGTGTTTGTTAAAAAATGTACTTTTTGCTCCAAATAGTGGAAAAAATTGGTTTCCTTTAGTCTAATATTTGCAAATAATGGTTTTCCAACTCTAGTTTCGATGAAAATGGGTTTTCTGGGTTCGATTTCGTGTAAAAATCGGTTTTTCTGGGCACAATTTCGTTAAAAAATCTACTTTTTGGTTCATTTTGGTCAAAAAACAGCTTCTTTTCAACTCTAGTTAGAACAAAATAGCTTTTCAAATCATAGTTATAAAGAAAATGGTTTTTCTGTTTTTTATTTTTGGGAAAAAATCGATTTTCTTGGTTTGTGTTTGTTAAAAAATGTACTTTTTGCTCCAAATAGTGGAAAAAATTGGTTTCCTTTAGTCTAATATTTGCAAAAAATGGTTTTCCAACTCTAGTTTCGATGAAAATGGGTTTTCTGGGTTCGATTTCGTGTAAAAATCGGTTTTTCTGGGCACAATTTCGTTAAAAAATCTACTTTTTGGTTCATTTTGGTCAAAAAACAGCTTCTTTTCAACTCTAGTTAGAACAAAAAAGCTTTTCAAATCATAGTTATAAAGAAAATGGTTTTTCTGTTTTTTATTTTTGGGAAAAAATCGATTTTCTTGGTTTGTGTTTGTTAAAAAATGTACTTTTTGCTCCAAATAGTGGAAAAAATTGGTTTCCTTTAGTCTAATATTTGCAAAAAATGGTTTTCCAACTCTAGTTTCGATGAAAATGGGTTTTCTGGGTTCGATTTCGTGTAAAAATCGGTTTTTCTGGGCACAATTTCGTTAAAAAATCTACTTTTTCGTTAATTTTGGTCAAAAAACAGCTTCTTTCCAACTCTAGTTAAAACAAAATAGCTTTTCAAATCATAGTTATAAAGAAAATGGTTTTTCTGTTTTTTCTTTTTGGGAAAAAATCGATTTTCTTGGTTTGTGTTTGTTAAAAAATGTACTTTTTGCTCCAAATAGTGGAAAAAATTGGTTTCGTTTAGTCTAATATATGCAAAAAATGGTTTTCCAACTCTACTTTCGATGAGTATGGTTTTTCTGGGTTCGATTTCGTGTAAAAATCGGTTTTTCTTGGTACAATTTCGTTAAAAAATCTACTTTTTCGTTAATTTTGGTCAAAAAACAGCTTCTTTCCAACTCTAGTTAAAACAAAATAGCTTTTCAAATCATAGTTATAAAGAAAATGGTTTTTCTGTTTTTTCTTTTTGGGAAAAAAATCGATTATTTTGGTTTGTGTTTGTTAAAAAATGTACATTTTGCTTCAACTAGTGGAAAAAATTGGTTTCGTTTAGTCTAATATATGCAAAAAATGGTTTTCCAACTCTACTTTCGATGAGTATGGTTTTTCTGGGTTCGATTTCGTGTAAAAATCGGTTTTTCTTGGTATAATTTCGTTAAAAAATCTACTTTTTCGTTAATTTTGGTCAAAAAACAGCTTCTTTCCAACTCTAGTTAAAACAAAATAGCTTTTCAAATCATAGTTATAAAGAAAATGGTTTTTCTGTTTTTTCTTTTTGGGAAAAAATCGATTATTTTGGTTTGTGTTTGTTAAAAAATGTACATTTTGCTTCAACTAGTGGAAAAAATTGGTTTCGTTTAGTCTAATATATGCAAAAAATGGTTTTCCAACTCTACTTTCGATGAGTATGGTTTTTCTGGGTTCGATTTCGTGTAAAAATCGGTTTTTCTTGGTATAATTTCGTTAAAAAATCTACTTTTTCGTTAATTTTGGTCAAAAAACAGCTTCTTTCCAACTCTAGTTAAAACAAAATAGCTTTTCAAATCATAGTTATAAAGAAAATGGTTTTTCTGTTTTTTCTTTTTGGGAAAAAATCGATTTTCTTGGTTTGTGTTTGTTAAAAAATGTACTTTTTGCTCCAAATAGTGGAAAAAATTGGTTTCGTTTAGTCTAATATATGCAAAAAATGGTTTTCCAACTCTACTTTCGATGAGTATGGTTTTTCTGGGTTCGATTTCGTGTAAAAATCGGTTTTTCTTGGTACAATTTCGTTAAAAAATCTACTTTTTCGTTAATTTTGGTCAAAAAACAGCTTCTTTCCAACTCTAGTTAAAACAAAATAGCTTTTCAAATCATAGTTATAAAGAAAATGGTTTTTCTGTTTTTTCTTTTTGGGAAAAAATCGATTATTTTGGTTTGTGTTTGTTAAAAAATGTACATTTTGCTTCAACTAGTGGAAAAAATTGGTTTCGTTTAGTCTAATATATGCAAAAAATGGTTTTCCAACTCTACTTTCGATGAGTATGGTTTTTCTGGGTTCGATTTCGTGTAAAAATCGGTTTTTCTTGGCACAATTTCGTTAAAAAATCTTTCGTTAATTTTGGTCAAAAAATGTCTAAAAATGTTTAAAAAAAAGGCACTGAAGTTTTTCAGCAAATCAGTACAATATCCTAAATAAAATAACTGATTATTTTTCAATATATTTCCACATAGAGCATAGAAGAAAGGTTGTTGATCCGACTCTGTTTCACCAATACTAACAAAGCAGATGCTCTTCCGAACTGTACAACATAATACTACCTAGAGCAGTTTTTGTAAGACCTAGTTGACAGTCAAACGTGGCTGCAAACCTACAGAAGTTCAAGATCTATATCCACGGCAGGTACTTCTCGAAGTAATCGAAAGTAATGGGGTTTATCCTCTTTTGCTTGCTTTTTACATAGAAAACACACTTTTCAGAACGTCTGACTCAAGCTTCTATGCCACTGTTTAACTACATCGTCGCTGTTAAATCTTTGGCCCTTTATTAGTCCGGTCAAATTAGACCAAAAAATAAGAATGAAGCAAATTGAATTCCCCTCAAGCTAAAAATCAGTGAAATTGTTTAAAATAAATAAAATTTGAAAGTTCCCCATCATCCCCGCGTACGAAAAAAAATTATTCAAGGTTAAAGGTAAAAAAAAGGATTTATCGCAATTTTTAGCAAAACTATAAGTTTTATCATCAAAATACCTCAGACAAAAATTGTAGATCATAAAATTATCTACAAAAAACGAATCAATACTTTTTTTCCTACGAGCAACCATTTCTGAGATATAACGTTTCAAAAAGTTGTAATCGTCATAATATGCTAGAGTACGCCACGTATGTTGTTGTGAAAAAACTGGTTACTAAAAAGGGTTTTATTATAAAAACTACACTACATTCGAAGGCTTCCCTTCAATATACCCCCCTCCCCTCGCCACACACCTTTCCATACGTTTTTTCCATTGATCTAAACAGAGCTGGAAGTCTTATTTGGTGAAGGCCTTTAGGATCTCTGCCGTTTTTTGCTTTACCGCATCCATCGACTCAAATCGGTTCCCTTCCAAAACAGATCTTTTTCTAAACTTTCAAGGAAACTGATCAGACCCGTTGAAGCAAGAGCTTTTGGTCAGGAGTCAGATTTTTTGGCACAGACTTTTGTCATGTATAATTACTCGTGTAAAATTCTGCACGCACAATTTGGTTGATTTTGGTGACTGTCACAGGGCGACCTAGGCGCTGGTCATCTTCATTTTCATCTTCAGAAAAGATCTAGATATCCAACGCACTATTCCTTTTTTAGCCCAACCGTCTGGGGCGCCCTCTAGGCGCGCAGTCTCGTTATTTAATAGCCAGACCTTTTGTCTTCTTCCAACCTCTGTTGTTGCTCTTCAGCATCTTTTACCAAGTTGAAGTGTGGCTTGGTTAACAGCTAGACCTTACAGATTGGGGTTGGAAGATGGTCAACAATAAATTAGAACCCGTTCAAACTTTACTTCCCCCTGCACCGGAAAAACCTCCGTGCACAATTTTTTGCAACTGCAAAAAGGGATGCAGTGCTAAATTTCAAGGCCGGTCTTGTTCCAGTAGAAATAGAATTTGAAAGTTGCGACTTGAACGATTAAATTTCCAAACCATTTCCATTATTTTGCAATAGTTTCAAATTAAACATGATCAGAACAGACCCGTGGAATAGGCCCGGTAGAACCACGTTAAAAAAACACGCACACAAGTACACAACACAAACAACTTTTACAAATTTTCAAATCATTGTATCTCAAAAACAGTATCTCGTAGGAAAAAAGTATTCATACGTTTTTTGTAGATATTTTTATGATCTACAATTTTTGTATCAAGTATTTTTATGATAAAACTTACCGTGTTGCTGAAAATCGCGAAAAACTCATTTTTTTTTACCTTTGACCTTAAATAAACTTTTTCCCATATACGGAAATAATGGTGAATTTCTAAATTTTATTTTTAATTATATTTTAAACAATTTCACTCATTTTCAACTTGATGGGAATTTATGTTTTACGATCAAAAAATAGTTGGAATAAGTTCAGGGCTAAATGGTGGAGGGTCAATCTCTGTGAAGCCACATTCGTGTGCAGTAGCCCTGGAAAGTGAATCAGTGTGGACTTTGGACATTGTGGATTTTGCCGCAACTTTTTTTTGATAATTTTTCAAGGCAACTTTCTTAGTAGTTCACGGTTTTGATTCCCAAACAGAGCAAAAAGGATTGAACTTTATTTTGAAAATAATGAATGTGCAACAAATATAGAATATAAGGTAACTGGATTCGTTCAAAACACAAATGAAGTAGAGATAAAGTCTGGTAATTAAATTGAGCAGTTGAGGTTCTTGGAACAAATTGAATGGACTCTATTAAGACAATTGGCTAAAGCAACGCGAGTTTTTAGAATACGTTTTGAAAAGAATATTGAAAAAGACAAAGTGTCTTATTTATTTTCTCATTTAGTTTACATTTGAATGTAGAAAATTAATTTTTCTACTTTGTTGGACTGTGATTTGAAGTTTTTAATGATAAAAATTGAATTTTTGTTTCCAATTTCATTTTTTTGAACAACAGTAATGCAATCATCTGCATCTGGGTAAAAGAATGAGATAATTAGTTAAGTTTGCTTTCCTCAAAATCTTCCATTACTAATTTTGTTAAAAACATTTGATTTTGTTAATAATTTAATTATTGATTTCCAAATTTGCACTATGTTGTTGTTAAGACAAAAACATTTACGAAACCACAGGAAATAGCATGAATTTTTTTTCAAAATTTTCGGAAAAACAACACATTTAAGCTCTTCCCATTACGTTAAAACTACACGTACAAGTCAATCATGATCGATTTTACCAAAAAAATATTCAATATTCTTTAAAACTTTAAGTGAAGTCAGGGCCGGATTAAGATTTATAAGGCCCGGGGCTAAAATAATGACGGGGCCCCCTTAAGGAATTCGAAAACCCGGAAAAATTCACAAAATAATATCAATACGTTAGATTTGTGGTATCAACACATCAAAAAATACAGAATGATTTCCAAATGATGAACCCCTCTTGGACCTGGGGCTATAGCCCCCCCAAGCCACTAGCTTAATCCCGCCCTGAGTGAAGTACAGATTGTGGACTTCAAAAAAATTTAAACTATTGAATGTTAGCTTAAAATTTTTTAAAACTATAGCAGCTATTATTTGAAAAATATCATGGATTTGTGGATTAATCTGATAAGGGAGGATGTTTTCTTACGATCAGCGTCGTCCAAGAAGAAAAAATTCTTGATTTTGTTTCATCAAACTCAAGTCTTTTTATCAAAAACAACAATACATGAGCGATTCAATTATAAAAATCGATAGAAATGACATAATTAGATTTTTAAAAGATTAAATTAATGAATATACATCAAGTTACCTGGGTAAAATGGTTCCTCCGCCAGGAGAAACGCAAGTTTCTGAAGGTGAATCTTCTTCGGTCTCATCGCATTCGCTTACGCTGAGATTCCCGTTATCCATATTTATATTATCGACCTGGAAGTATAAAAAGTTTCCAACATCATTCCCATAAACACTAATAAGATTTTCGTTTGCATTAATGTTCATTTGATCTACGCAGAAAGATAAAAATCAATGTTAGGACAAATTTACTTCATTTAGAAACGATTCACATTTGATTTGTTAAAAAACGTACCATTTCATTCAAAATCTAATGTTGGGGTGATTTCTAACACCTCAAATCAATCCCTACATCAATTTTTGTAAAAAAGCTTAGAACCACCCAACGTAATCACCAGATCTAATCCCCAGAGACTTTGTCCTATCTACTAACAAGTTTTACTTGCAGTAGAGGCATTTTCATTCGACGAATATAAAAGAAAACAATTTATTTACATTTATTTCGAAAGTTGCAGATACTTTCAAATTGCCCATTATTCTAAGAAAACTCATTTATAATTCATGACAAGGTTTTTGTTCCAAGTTATCTATTCGGAGCTTGGACGTGCGATACTCAATCTGAATCTGCTCGGACAGCAGTGATTGTGCGTTTTGAACACTAATGACATCAAAGGGTTCAAGCCAAATCGCCTGATGGGCTTCCCAAAGGACGTCTGCCTTTGGTAACGTCAAGTGGAACACGATAGGACGATCTGAAGGGCTATGAGCTCAAAGCGCCTTGGCCGTCCATAATTCAACTATGAGCTATGAACTATCTGGAAATTTGGACAACTCTCCACATCTACCGACATAACTTATATCCGATACGTACATCGATATCAAAATTTCAAAATATTTTGTTTTATTGTTATGTTCTTCAAACAATAAAGTTGCTGACCTCGCAGACGACGTTACGTTCCAAACCCGTTTGACATTTATCCACTCGTATATTTTGTGCCTTTGGAATATTAGTACTGACTTCAGCGTCAAACTCTGAGAGGAATCCCTTAATTGCTACGAAATGTTCAGCATGGATTAGCGATTCCAACCAAGTTCCTCACCCAACAACTTAACGGGAGGTAAAGGTACATTCGGCAATCTTTCCTGGTATAACTGATAGTATCAAAGTTGTTGCATCCATGTGTTAAACAAGTGAAGAGAAACACGAGGATGATCCCAGAAGTACCTGACCAAAGAGAACATAAAAAGCTCCATACATTGGCCACTGAGCAATTGTTCAAGTCTGGTAACAGAAAATAATCCGAGGATGCTACATCTAGCGAATAGGGTGCATGGGGTAGCAATTCAAACTTTAATTCATTAATTTTGGCCATTCCAATAACGGATGGGTAAGCTGGTGCATTGTTTTGATGATACAACACTTCCTTCTTAGCCAAATGTGGCCGTTTTTATTTGATTTCTTTGCTCAAATGTTGCAATAAGTTTTTCAAGATAGTCAATGAAGATGTCGACGCCATACACTTGCCTGAGGATTGGATGGTCTTTGCTTTCTTGTTCGCTTGTTCTTTTCTTTCGGGTATGAATTGATTGACCCACGTTTCTTTCATGGTTATGAAAACGCAAAAATTGGAGTTTTTTTCTGTGAAGCATTGCCAAATACTCGATGGATTGTTCAATTTTGAGTCAACGCGGTACCCATCTTGTGCACAGCTTTCTCATGTCCAAATTTTCAGTTAATATGGAACGTGCAGCACCTTTTGAAATAATTACATGTCTAGTAGCTTTCGCTTTTCCAGTTGACGATCATCCAGTACTACTTAGTGGATATTCCTCAACATTTCTTGGGTCGTCACCTCATTTGGTCTACCACTACGACGCTGGTCTTACGCCCTCTACTACCCAATATTTGTTGTTGGTAACGAAGTAACAATCACGCCCATAGTTGAATCTAGTTCAGCTCTTAGATTGGTTTGGCTAACGCCTTTCAAATTAACTGAAAACGTTCATTATTGATGGCTGCGAAACAAATACTAAACAACGCGGCGTCTTCAAACTTCAAACATATTTTATATAGATTGTGTACTTTCTAGGTCAGGCCAGGTACTTCTCTAGGACCATCTTCGTATTGGAATCGATTTACCCCATCAAGAAACACATTATTGGAATTACTATATACGTTACGTAGTTATCGAGGTAAGAAAAATTTTGTTCAGATCGATAAATAAATTGGAACACACTCGGGATACGTTTATTTAAAATGGTTCGCTACTCAGAATTCCACGTAAATATAAGTTCGTAGTTCAAACAAACGCAATCGCGTATTTTTCCTCGACCTTCTTCAACATTGGACAGATTGAGGCATTGCTGCGATATTAAATGAACATACCGCTAACCTATCTCGGATGTTGTTAACCATTATTAAATTTTAATGATATAAATATATACTTTGAAACGTTAATATTTTATGTGTTCGTGTTTTTAAGAACCATAGGTAAAATATTAATACCCACAATTTATTGTTGGTTTTTATTATTTCAATTTAGAATATAGTCCTACAAATAATTTGGAAAATACTGATATTAATTTCTTTTATACCGATTTTGAAGACATTTTTTTGTAGAAAGATCTACATGGTTGTTCAATATTTTGATATTATTTATATGGAAAGTTGCTCCATAGTAATCTGCGGGTCCCCCTTCAATGTTATTGTCAATTAAACTGAGTTATTATATTAAAATTTTTCTAAACGGGCGGTGTTTTTGCCAAAATCGCGAATCGTAATTAAATACTTATTAGCGACAATTTTTGTTAATCGATTTTCAAAATTATGTCCAGAAAAAGACAATGAAATCTATTTCCGTTGAGTCACTATTACTAATTGTCCTCAAGAGTGAAAGAGATAAACTCTGAGTAACTTGACCAAAAGGGTTTCACACTCGGGAAGGGCTTTCCTCGCTCGGCCGTTACTCTGAGTGGTAATGCGTGTGTTTATTGTGAATCTGTTGGTTAACGACAATTTTCTAGTAACTACCCATCTT
This sequence comes from Diorhabda sublineata, assembly GCF_026230105.1. Lineage (NCBI taxonomy): Eukaryota > Metazoa > Arthropoda > Insecta > Coleoptera > Chrysomelidae > Diorhabda > Diorhabda sublineata. The sequence continues at coordinate 3,221,065 of NC_079477.1, read as the reverse complement.
ATTTGCACACATTTTGTTATTAATTTAATCAAAAAATGTCTAAAATAATAATAAAGCAGCTCGGCATGCAAAGTTTTAAACATTTTTCGGTGAAAAAATAACCTTTATTTTTCTCTTGGGTCATAAAAAGGAAATTGAGCCCTTAGTAAGTGGACTTTTGTTACATTTTTCAGTAAAAATCGATTAATTCGTCATAAACTTTTATATACAGGAAGCTTTAAGAAAGTTCTTCGTATTATTTTGCAACTAATCGCCAAAACTATACTGACCTGCCATCGATGAAGTAACTGACGAAAATAAACATGAAAATGTTGCAAATAAACCGGATGAAAAGTATAATGCAAATGGTGATGAATCTGAAGCTGTTGGATATGTTTGTGATCTATTAAAGGTTAAATAATATTCAGAACAGGATTTGCCACTCAGTGGCACTCAACCGCGCAAAGAAAACTGGTACAATATTATTTATCAAACCCCAGAACACTTTGAAGACGAACACGCTATGTACTTTACAAAACTTGGTTGTTTTTGGGCTTGGTTAGCTTTTGGAGCCGAGTAGTTCGATAGGTATGGAACTTCTTAACAGGTTTTACGCGGACCTCCGGGTTGGAAGCTCTGGATAGAGGAGGATTGGAGTTCGAAGCAAACTTAGGATGCGAGTTCCCAACTCATCATCATCCAAACTTAATATTAACTGGTATTTAGGTATATTTCCAAATAAAGTGACCATAAAAATCGTCTCAAGACAGCAACATGATGCCAGAAAGTTGGAAGTAAACATAATCGAAATCCCTGTAGAACTATTTGATGTCAAGCCGGAGGTACCGTTAGATTGAATCACTTCCCGGAGCAATCGCAGCCTTGGTCTACAAGAAATTCAACATCCCAGGCTCTTGTGGTTCAATCACCATCGATTCAACTCCTTCTTACCTTTTAGAACATTTCAAAATTTGTATATAATAAATTTTTGTTTTTAAAAACGGGCTCCAATATAGATAGACAAAATAATAGATGTCAAGGCACATTATTTGATAAAAAATTTTCCATTATTTCTCTTGCAATTATTTTTATTCAGAATTGCATTCCTTCCAACCAATAAATCGTAAATTTATACAGGAAATTATTTTTTTCTCAGGATGCACATATTTCCTCTTCTCAATTTGCTTATCTTTCAGGGCCGATTTATTTTCGTTCATTAATTGTATATTCATTATGTCGATTGTTACAAATATAACTCGAAACACGTGTTGCGTATTTTCCTCAAGTTTGTACCCACGTATTACCCCATACAAAGCGAGTGGATAAACCATGAGCCTTTTCAAAGGACCCCTATTAGGAGTCGACAAAATAAGTGAATTATAGTGCTGAAAAAATCCTTTTTTTGTAAGTCAACAGCATCACCCTGTACTTAATCATTCATAATAAATTAAATGGGTATGGAAACGATTATTGGGCACGCTGTAACATAAATTTAGCAATTTACAGTATGACTTATATAATAGCGCTGATATAAATTAGTATAATATTTTTACTCCGCCCTCTTTTTTTCTTGTAACGCGCCAATCGATTGCTTACGTCACCAGCGCCGATCCTTTTTCGCTAGCCAAGTTACAGCAGCATCCACACCACGTTGTTTTACCGTCCAATTTGTGAATTACTGGAAAAATGATGCAATGAAAAGGGTTTTATCAAGTACTAGTGATTGGTTTTGTTGTGAAGATCATTTCGAGGTAAGTACGTACTTTCATTTTTTAAATAGCAACTTAAAACTCACGATACAAAGACGTCTTGACATCTTGTAACTGTTTTTTGCATTGGCGTGGCGTCTGAATATTGTTAATGACAAATAATTTTCAAAATTCACGTTTAACATGGAGAAAATTTAACTATTATTTTTTCATCGGTATAAATTAATTATCAAAAGTAATTTACTTTAATTATTCAAATCTCAATGTTCATTAGGTTAATTGAAACGAACTTTTTTCCTTGAATACGAGAAAATATCATAAAAAAAACCCGTTTTTGATATTGTAGATATCCTTGACTCAGTAACCGAAAACAGAATTTTTAAATAAAGGAAATGCTTAACTATAATATCGTAGTCATTGTCGATGCAATAAACTGCAGAGTTTAATATAAAAAAAAATTAACAATTCAAATCAAAGAAAATGATATTCTAAAGGTTAAAGAGGGCAGTTTGTCGAAACCAAGTGATTAATATAATTAAATAATGCTGCTGACCAAAAAAAGGATAATAACTAAGAGAAATTAGTTGAAAAATTGAATGGAGAAGTGATAATTATCGAAGATATCGAAGTTTTCTAACTGTTCACACTGATTGTCATCTTCATTTATCCACTGGATTAGTAGCTCGATCCATTTCGATCACCATTCCATCAGAAGAGTTTCCTGCAAAGATACATCTTGTCAACTGCCCTCTTTCTCCCGTATATCAAATTGGACAAATCTTCCGATCCAATATGAAGCTTTGCTGACAATAGGACACTACTGTCGTAATTTAATAAGTGGCACCAATAAAATTGGCTAACACCAATTCATGGGAACAACTATCATCGATACTGATCTCGAAAACATTCTGGAACGAGGTAGAAACAATCTGATTGAGTTTATGGCACCAAATACCCAGGCTGCTGCTGCTGCGGCTCCGGATTGAGTCCTGTAGACATAAAATATCACCATCGTCGCCTCTTAAGTGTTGATATTGGGAGTAGTAAGTCGTGGTATGAGCATGTGGCCGAAATAGCTAATGCTCTACACAATTGTTTACGACCAAAAAGATTCTAACCCTTTACAAGACTCGATTCTATATAGAAATGAGAAATTCGATTTGTAACTGACTAGAAACTTGGACAGATTGGAGAATTGAAGAAAAGTCGGTAAATTGAACTTTATTTTACCCATAATCCCTACTAAACAAGCAAATCTCGTATATGAGTACCGAGTTCTCATGAACACAATTTATCGAGACTCCTTTTGGAGAAGAGCTAACATGTGGAAGCAGCTACTAAGGCACGCTTTTTCCCAAATCTGGAACCGATATCCTCAGGCGTCTTAACATTGCAGGCACCACTCCTGTGGTGCGATCCCGCCAACGCGAATCTTGAATCTCTCTCCAATCCTGTACCAGAGATTCAGGTCCCATCCTTCTTTACCTCTTTCTTTTCTTGAATTTTCTTGAATTATTGACGTGAGTATTTTTATACCAGATAATTCTATTCTAAGAGGACCAGAGTTAAATTCTGGAAACATGGTAAACAGCGCAGAATATGCTTCAAAACCACCGAAGGATTTCTATCTTGTAGCTGCTGGAAGCGCTCTATAATTGTACGCCATTTTAAGACGATTTTGCAAGGCAGTACTTTTTAGGGTAGTCATAGTATGGTATAGTGCATTTGACTCAGTTCAATCCTTCCTCCATTGGCATATGTTATGAATCGTGTTGTTCGCAGGTCTGTATTGGGCGAGGATGGTACCAGAAGTACCCCACCCAACAAATAAAACCTTTTCTAAGCGATTTTCAAAAAGTTCGATACCCTTTTTGTAATAAGAATCGTTAAGCTCCTCCGCCTCTTCATTGTTGGAAAATCTATGCCTGGGAAAAGAAAATTATCCGAGGGAGCTAAATCTGGCGAATAGGATGGTGTAGGAGGTAGAAATTTATTAATTAATTATTAATTTGCAATTGCGATAAAGGATGTGTGAGTTGGTCAGTTTTTTTTTAGCCAGTTGCGGCCATTTTGCTCGATTTCTTCGCTCAAAGTTCGTATAATACTCGCCGGTGATAGTTTTTCCTTTTTTCAAGATAGATAGATGGAAATTACCCCACGCGTATCCCAAAAATCCGACGCCATGACATTGCCTGAAGATGGAACGATCTTTGCGGTCTTAGGAGCCAGTTCTCCCTCTTCAGTCCATTGTTTTAATTGTTCTTTCGCTTCAGATCTGAAAATGTGGATCTTTGTTTCTTCCATAGTTATGAAAACGCAAAAATTTGGCTTTATTTCTGTGAAACATTGTCAAACACTCGATGGGAACATCTTCACGATGCTGTTTTTGTTTCATTTTGAGCAAACGCGGTACCCATTTTGCGCACAACTTTCTCATGTCCAAATTTTCAGTTAATACGCGATATATCCCACTTTTTGAAATCCCTACATGTCTGGTAGCTTTCGCACTTCCAGTTAACGGTAAACGATAAAGTCTTCGCAGCTCCTACGGCCTCGTACGGCGTGTTCAAACTTGAAAAATACGCTGTATAGATTGTGTACAACAGGGGATATTTATCAAGCAACTACTGCCATCTCTATATCAGGCCAGGTACTTCTGGAACCATCCTCATATAAAAGGGGACTGCGGTAATGGTCTTCGCAGCTCCTACGGCCTCGTACGGCGTGTTCAAACTTGAAAAATACGCTGTATAGATTGTGTACAACAGGGGATATTTAACAAGCAACTACCGCCATCTCTATATCAGGCCAGATACTTCTGGAACCATCCTCATATAAAAGGGGACTGCGGTAATGGTCTTCGCAGCTCCTACGGCCTCGTACGGCGTGATCAAACTTGAAAAATACGCTGTATAGATTGTGTACAACAGGGGATATTTATCAAGCAACTACTGCCATCTCTATATCAGGCCAGGTACTTCTGGAACCATCCTCATATAAAAGGGGACTGCGGTAATGGTCTTCGCAGCTCCTACGGCCTCGTACGGCGTGTTCAAACTTGAAAAATACGCTGTATAGATTGTGTACAACAGGGGATATTTATCAAGCAACTACTGCTATCTCTATATCAGGCCAGATACTTCTGGAACCATCCTCATATAAAAGGGGACTGCGGTAATGGTCTTCGCAGCTCCTACGGCCTCGTACGGCGTGTTCAAACTTGAAAAATACGCTGTATAGATTGTGTACAACAGGGGATATTTAACAAGCAACTACCGCCATCTCTATATCAGGCCAGATACTTCTGGAACCATCCTCATATAAAAGGGGACTGCGGTAATGGTCTTCGCAGCTCCTACGGCCTCGTACGGCGTGATCAAACTTGAAAAATACGCTGTATAGATTGTGTACAACAGGGGATATTTATCAAGCAACTACTGCCATCTCTATATCAGGCCAGGTACTTCTGGAACCATCCTCATATAAAAGGGGACTGCGGTAATGGTCTTCGCAGCTCCTACGGCCTCGTACGGCGTGATCAAACTTGAAAAATACGCTGTATAGATTGTGTACAACAGGGGATATTTAACAAGCAACTACCGCCATCTCTATATCAGGCCAGATACTTCTGGAACCATCCTCATATAAAAGGGGACTGCGGTAATGGTCTTCGCAGCTCCTACGGCCTCGTACGGCGTGATCAAACTTGAAAAATACGCTGTATAGATTGTGTACAACAGGGGATATTTAACAAGCAACTACCGCCATCTCTATATCAGGCCAGATACTTCTGGAACCATCCTCATATAAAAGGGGACTGCGGTAATGGTCTTCGCAGCTCCTACGGCCTCGTACGGCGTGATCAAACTTGAAAAATACGCTGTATAGATTGTGTACAACAGGGGATATTTATCAAGCAACTACTGCCATCTCTATATCAGGCCAGGTACTTCTGGAACCATCCTCATATAAAAGGGGACTGCGGTAATGGTCTTCGCAGCTCCTACGGCCTCGTACGGCGTGTTCAAACTTGAAAAATACGCTGTATAGATTGTGTACAACAGGGGATATTTATCAAGCAACTACTGCTATCTCTATATCAGGCCAGATACTTCTGGAACCATCCTCATATAAAAGGGGACTGCGGTAATGGTCTTCGCAGCTCCTACGGCCTCGTACGGCGTGATCAAACTTGAAAAATACGCTGTATAGATTGTGTACAACAGGGGATATTTAACAAGCAACTACCGCCATCTCTATATCAGGCCAGATACTTCTGGAACCATCCTCATATAAAAGGGGAAATTTTGGATAACTAAAGTTATAAAATCGTATCCGCTGACCGTAGATTAGGATTGTAGATGAAACTTTTATCCACCACAACACGAATCTGCTCCGAAAAAACGCAGTAACGAAGACAAATCCTTCAATTGTGATATAATAATAGGAAATTCGTTATTATGATTATTTGAATACTACGTTCCGTACAACAATGTCGCGTGAAATGATATTGTAACTAATGGTTTTCCCCCTATAAGTTCGTTACATCTTATTATAACCTACTTGTTTATCGACCTTCATCTAAAATAGTTCTTTTATTTTTCACCTTGTCCAACAGACTTACAATAGAACGTACCCACGATAGAAACACGATATTTACATTTGGCGTTGTTGTCAGGTTTCTAAATATTATTTTAATACGTTTATCATTGTCACACGTCTAGTAATTTTAAAGAAATCGGGACAGAATCAAACGTTATTTGAATGAAAAGGAAAAAATATGTATTATTGAAGTATTTCTGTATTCCACTCACAATTCAATAAAAATTTTGTGATTTGAGTACGTCGTTTGTTGTTTGTTAAATCGGCAACTGCGCGTGTTAATAACGAAACCTCCAACTCGGTTGTTTTCTATGAGGATAGGTTAGTTATATGAAAAAATGAGTACAGACACGAATTTCCTTAGACCAATTACGGAAAGACGACACTTTTATTATTATGTCCTTCAACGACTAAATAAATACTATGAATTTATAGTTTATGTTGCCTTATGGACTAATTCAAATAATTAGCGACACAGTCGGGTCTATGGTCTCTGGAACCGTCATGGTAACTTGTAATAGTTCAATGGTAAATTTATAAATGATAATTTAAAAGTACTGTAATGAAAAATACCATCTAACCGTAGATTGAAAAGAAATGTTCGGAAAGTACATAAAATACCGAACGACAAATTTGGCAAATAAAAGAACAAAGAAGAGAAGACAAAAATGAAATGATAATGTACAAATAATAAAAGAGAAGACGGCAAATATGAAAACAACTAGTCGCTAGTGACGAAGAAAAAGAAACTGAAGACAAAACTAACGGAAGAGGCGAAAAATCTAAAAAAACTGATCAATGAATAGACAAAATACAAAAAAATCATAAAGGCGACAAAAGAAACTAGCAGAGGAAGACAACAAAAGCTGCCAAACGATGAAAAAAACACAATAAAATATAAAAACAAAAAAAAAAGTTTATAGATAAAAACAAAGATCAGAAAACGATAAATAAAAAAAGGATAAATGACAAAAATAAAACTGAATGTATCAAATAAAAACGGCGAATATGAAAATAAAAGGCAAAAAACAAAGGAAGAAGCAAAAGAATTGTCAGATGAATAAAGGGAAGATGATAAACAAGAAAAGGCTGTCGACGAAACTAACGTAAGAGGCAAAAAATCTAAAAAAACTGATCAATGAATAGACAAAATACAAAAAAATCATAAAGGCGACAAAAGAAACTAGCAGAGGAAGACAACAAAAGCTGCCAAACGATGAAAAAAACACAATAAAATATAAAAACAAGCAAAAAAGTTTATAGGTGAAAACAAAGATCAGAAAACGATAAATAAAAAAAGGATAAATGACAAAAAGAAAACTGAATGTATCAAATAAAAACGGCGAATATGAAAATAAAAGGCAAAAAACAAAGGAAGAAGCAAAAGAATTGTCAGATGAATAACGGGAAGGTGATAAACAAGAAAAGGCTGTCGACGAAAAAATTAATTGAAAAACAAAGAAAAGAAACCGATAGAGGACAATAAAAGACGAAATATCCACAGGAGAAGCAAAACAATCGACAAAATCTTGATTAATCACAGATAGAGAAAAGTAAAAACGACAACAAAAGCTGCGAAATGATGAAAAACTCAATGCAATATAAAGAATACTAAGAAAGGTCATAGATAACAACAAAGATTAGAAAACAGTAACCAAAATCCAAGAGAGAAGACAGAAAAGGACAAATGGAAAAAAGAAAACCACTAAATGTAACAAAAAAGAAAAGAATACGACAAAATACAAATCAGTAATTGAAGACAATAAATACGACAGATGACAAAACACAATAAAGTATGAAAAAGGTAATAGATACCAATAAAGATCTAAGAAGGAGAAAAATATAACAAAAAACACAAAATTCGATAAAGATGCCAAAAAAGTGGGAGATATACAAAAAATGCGAATAAATAATGCACAATAAAAGACAGAAAATAAAAAAAAATGTAGAAGGGTAAGAGAAACACGAAACAGTCAACAAAAAACAGAAAAGATAACAAATATGATGGACAAAATTAACAAAAAATACATTAAAAAAAACGATAAAAGACGAAAACGTTTATAGGCCATAAAAAAGAACAAAGAAATACGTGAAAGGACATGGAAGGACGATAAAACAAACAAAAAATTGAATAATGACGATAAAATACGAGATGTTGACAAAAATAATGAAAACTACAAAATATAGAAAAATAAAGAAGTCAACATTGGAAACCGACGTTATTTATAAGACGCCCTCTATATAGGGGCGATTCAAGTATTACGTAAGCAGATTTACTACATTTATTTACCCCTTTCCACATTGCCAGTAAAAATTAGCAATTGGTAGTTAAAAACAATGCATTCAGATCTGGTTGCTGCGATGCTGGTATTCGCAGGTCGTACCGAAACATTTACTTCCGGAGATGCCGGAAAGCTACACTCTTGAGTGGGTCAATTACAAAGAAAGATTTGTTTCTGATAGCGGGGTTCATACCCAAAGAGCTGAGACCATCTGGGGATCTCTGAAAGCATTCCTCCAGCGATAGGCATGTACCTTTAGAAGATTTGGGAGGGCAGAATCATACGATATACTTGGTAACGAAAAAGTCGTAAATCTGAACCAAGAATAGACCCATTAATTTCATGAACTCTTCTGCGCATCAGATAGATCTTGATGAGACTCATGGTTTGTTTGTCACTTCCGGTATCTCAGAACTACTGATGGCTGCCAAACAAATTCTAAACATCGTGGCGTTTTCAAACTTGTCTTACAACAAAATAAATAAAAAAATGAGTGGATTCTATATAAAGATGAAGTTTTATCGCAGTAGAAAAGGCAAATAAAAAATATTTTATTAATAAAAACTGGTAAATACCCGTACGTGTATTGAAGGTCAAACGAGCAAAAAATTTATGAAAAAAATTATTTGCTATGAAAGACTATTATTATTTTAGTTAGTCTCGTTAGGAAGTTATATAAGAGAGTGACGAAAAAAACTGTACAATCCATTCCTTGGTCCAGATCTGTAAAAAGTAAAAAAAAAAAATATAATAGCGGGAAGACTAGACAGCACGCGCGACTCCCTGCAGTTGCTGTGATTGAATGTCGCCATCATCGGGTGGTTGACGACTTTATTCATACTTTCAAAATTAACATGCAACAGTGGCTGCGTGAGGGGGTGGAATATACCATTTACGTATCCCATTCAATAAAAATATTATTTTTACGGTAAATTATTAGAGAGTCGTGTACTTTACTTTATCCACGACACACGCAATTTGGACACATTCAATACCAATTCTTTCCTTTTTTTATTTCCTTAACTATATTAGTTTTAATTTAGATTTTTCTCTAGATTCACCTTCGTTCCAAAGTCTCTGCAAGGCAACCTGACCCAAACTAATTTTTTAGCATCTCCTGGTAGATTCACTACTCGAAGGCATTGAAATTCATAACTTACAGTTGCATGACACATTTGATGAGTCTCATATCCTCTTTTTAAACTTTGGAAACAATATCGGAATCTATAGTCTATTTTTATCTATATTTTTTCAAATTATAACTCGAGTGTATTCACATTTGTATAAATATAATGTATATATAGGATGTACACTTATATTTTCACCCAATTAACCTGCTTATAACCTTTTCTATTGGTGGATTTAAACCAGTACATAAATTATTTACAAATACATCCCATCGAAATCAGTCATGTCAAAGATACGGCCCGCGGGCCGCTTCCGGCCCTTAGGCCGTATCAATAAGGCCCGCGATCGCAATGTGTCACAGAAAGAAGAAGAAGAATGTTTTCAAGAGTTTTTAAACTTCATTCGATTCCTCTACGGATGTTTATATGTAATTTCAAGAGCAGCGCGTGCCTAGACAAGCGAGAGTGTAAGGCAGTTTCGCTATCTCTTGGCAACAAGTTATAATAATTGAGTTCATTTTTTTTTATTTTCCATCTGGACCAACTACGAATTCAAAATTTAATATATTGCCCTTTGTAAAATTGAGTTTGTAACCTCTGATCTAAATGGAATTTCTTCTAGGGATTGGAAATGCTTTTCCAGCGAAAATTTATTCCCTTTAGAAGTTCCCATAGTGTTTTTATCTTAGGCTAATACTTATCATCTCGATTCGTGGCAAAAACTGCATCTTCTGTCTGAAATTCTTTCTAAAGAATGCATGCCTTCATTAAAATTTTCCTTTCAATTGATTTTCTATTTGAAATTTTGATTGTTGCCACTAAACTGTTAAGAATACAGGCTTTCGGCCTGTCCAAATTTTTTTCCAATGTTTCCTGTACAGTAAATACCAACAGAAGACAGAAAACTTGTATTAGATTTATGAAAATTTCAAGAAATATTTAGATTATTACCGCACAAGAAAATAGACTCAATGATGAAAGAAAAAACCGCTAATTGGCTTCAAATAATCAGTATCCATCCGCAAAAATTAATATCAACAAAACCAATAACCTCAACATCGTATTTGGGGATAATTAACTTATCAAAAACCTGTAGAAACATATTTTTTTTTATTTCTCGAGTTTACTTATTTCGAATATTATGAGGTATTTCTCAATCAACTGATAATATTTAATAATCTGTGGTACAAACTTTTATATAAATATGGAAAAATTGGAATTCAAGTAAATGAATTAGTGTTAAATCGACTTATAAAATTCGATGGGTACGTGTATGCAATATTAATTGTTAAATACGTAATTATTACATAATGATACCCCTGTATCATAAAACTGATGTTATCGTAGGTCTTTTTAAAACAAAAAATGTAAAAGATAACCTTTGAATTGAAAAAAACATTTAAACCTGATAAATAAGTTTTAATACAGATTGTTATGGTTAAAAGTTAATGATATCACTATTTCCAGCCACTATTACATTCAATATACAAAATTGTTTCAACTACTAAATAAAAAATTAAATAAACAATAATTGTCTATTATAACCTAACACAAATATAAAAGTAAGTCAATAGATGTTACCGAATATCTTACGAGGATCTGACCTAATTTTTATAAAAACTTCTATATTTGAAATCAGTACATTCGATTAAAAATGTACGTGAAAAATCATCTAATTATCAAAGTTTGTGATTAAATTAATAAATATGGAAGACTAAAGATACTATAGTATACGTGCTGCCATCTAATTTCTAATGTTGAAACCAAGTGAGAATCTCAATATATCAACAACAATCTAAGAGATACTTGTTATGTCCGCAGCGTTGCCAAATGTAGAAACACAAATTTCATATATAACGAAATTACTTCGAAGAGCACCGGATGACTTTACAAAAAAACTTTTATCGGTTAAGAAATTTTATATTTTCCAAGAAAAAAGGATCTTAAATAAACAATATTATCCTCAAATCATTATTATAATGATTGTAATAAAACCTAATAATTTTATAAACTTTTCTAACATGCCATTTCATGTTTACTATTCTGATTAGAGCACGAGAATTAGAATTATATATACTAATTCAATTCTAATCGATTTGGCAAAATATATATACACTAAATTCAGTACCAAAAAAGTAGTTGCGGCAACAGCGCTGGATGCTCGATGAATTTGGTTAAGGACCCTATATCTAACTCTCTTGTACTTATTAAAGCACTAGGGTCATTGACCTGGAAATATTTGATATTTTGGCCTATATTTCGGATGCACAAATACTTCAAAAAAATAATCCTCCAATATTTTTATGAATCGATACGATTTTAACCAACCTATGTTACATCACATTGTTTGATTATTAATTGTTTATATACAAATAACAATACTTATTTGAATTTTATTTAAAATTTCAATGTTGTAGGAGACAAAAGTGTGAACTTTTTTTGCTTGCAAATATTCTATATGTTATCAACTTTCTATTTACATATGTGTCACAATAGAATAATATACCTATTAAATATTAATATATTTACCTCTATTTAGTAACCAGTCTTGGATGCAGTCTTATAGTTAAATCCATATTTAGTGTCCTTACACTTAAAAAACAACGATACCACCCGTCTTAACAACTAAAAAGTTTTTAGAAAATAGATAAATCTGTTTGTTAATAGCCACCATAATTCCTCTTGTTCAGTCAATATGAAAAGCACACGAAATGAATATACTATTTATTTAAAATGTTATTTCAAGGGGTTAACGCACCGACACTTCACTAATATTGTTTATAGAGAGTAACTTCCAGATTAGAAGATTCTTATGTTTAGGTAAACAAAAATTGGGTGTTTAAACATCTCTATTCTATACTTTCACCTTCTAAACATTAAGAAGACATTAGATTTATAGCATGTGGTGACATCTAATATTCTAATTCTAATTTCTAATAATTTCTACAACGCCGGCATAGAAATCTGTAAATTGATATTTTTTTATATTCATATAAAAGTATTTATGTTTAATGTCACTGTATATTTTACCGTATATAATTGTCGAAATTTATTGATTGAATTATATTATTGCCATATTACTTTATAGACAAAACATTTTGGTGAATATAAATCAACACTGACGAGGGCAAAGGACAATAGGAATCTGTCATGATTAATCAACCACAGCTAGTCACTGCTAGATGGCGATCTATATTACGAATCTAATTCTAAAATTAAAAATTTATTGGAAACATTTTTATTATTAGTATTGATCTAATATTTGGTCGAAAAGATTGGCATTTGTAAATCCTTATCCTTTTTTGATTGAAAGTTGAAAATTATATTTTGTAAGTTTTTTAAAGGCATACATACACATGTAGAGGTTTCTGAATATATCAATTTTCTGTTTACATATATTTAATTTCAAGGTTAGTTTTGGAACAAATTGTTAAGAAAATAAGATTTTGATGTAAAAATAATAAAAAACCCCAAGAATATATAAATTCCTTCTTTATTGAATTATTCTATTATTAGCTATAATATTTACAAATTTTAGGAAATTTTTTTTATATAATGATACTATATATTTTACAGTATAGAATTTTTAAAATCGATCTTTATATTATTGCGATATCTCCTTACATACAAATTATTGTAAATATAAATCATCACCCAGGATGAAGAATCGTATTTGAAAGACCAAGTATAATAGGAATCTCTCATGATTAGTCAACTTCAGCTAGTGACTACTAGATGGCGATCTATATTACAAATCCAATTCTAAAAATAAAGATTTATTGGAAACATTTTTAATATTAATATTGATTTAATAGTTGATCAAAAGATGGCATTTGTAAATCCTTATCCTTTAGATTGAAAGCTGGAAATTATATTCTGTAGGTTTTTTAAAGGCACATTCACACATGTAAAGGTCTCTGGAGATATCAATTTTCTGTTTATATTCAATTTCAAGGTTAGTTTTGGATCTAATTGTTAAGAAAATAAGTTTTTGTTGTACAAATAATAAAAACCTTGTAGAATATATACATAATATTTACAAATGTTAAGAAATGTTATTTTTAAGTAATTATTCGATGACACTGTATATTTTACAGTATAGAATTGATCAACAATTTATTGTAAATATAAACCAACACACACGATAATGAATTCTAAGTGCAAAAGGAATCTCTCATGAATAGTCAACCACAGCTAGTCACTGCTAGATGGCGATGTATACTTTATATCTATTACTAAAAATAAGACTTATTTTGTTGGAAATATTTTCATTCTTATCGATCTAATATTGGATTAAATTATTGGCATTTGTAAATCTTCATCCCTTTGATTGAAAGTTGGAAATCATGTTCTGTAGGCACATTTACACATGTAGAGGTCTCTGAAGATATCAATTTTTTATATAGAAATATTCAATTTCAAGGTTAGTTTTGTACCTAGTTGTTAAGAAAATGAGCTTTTGTTGTAAAAATAATAAAAATCTTTAAGTATATATAAATTCTTTGTTTATTGAGTTATTTTTTCACAATATTTTGGCGATAATATTTACAAATTTAAAGAAATATTTTGTTAATGTAACGATACTATATAATGTTTGATATTGTGAATCAAAGAAAGGTTAAGGGGAGAACTATTTTTAGGTGGAGCAAATATTTATTATGTAATGGATAAAACATTTTTATAGATAGTTCAGGGTAAGCTATGCGGATCTATTGTTAATAGTATAATATTTTGCAATGGTATTCTAAATTACGGAATATATATAGCATATAATATACACAGTTTTCTTTGTTGTAACAACTGGTTGTGATGTATAATAAATCAGAAACGTGGATTAAAATATTGGTGATAGAAAAGATATCGATTTTAATCAGAGAAGGACTTAGATAAATGCAAAATTATCAATTAATCATCAATTATTTCCTAAAAAAACTTAAAAAAATTGTTATTCGTTATCTTGAGATAAAATTTATAAAAATATATCTATTGAATGTATGCTATATATATTTTAATTCGTGACAGTTTTGTGTACAGGGTGTTGAAAAAATTAATCTCATTTCTAAGATAGAAATTTTGTCTTGGAATCTGATATATCCTAAACATTTGATTTTAAATTTTCTTTTCTTTTTTTCTTCCATTTTCTTCATGGGTCAAACACATATTAATCACATTATGAACAACCTGAAAAGAGAGATTATAAAATTGGATTTCTGTGGAATTGCCGGCTTTTTGTGCAGTCGTGGGTTGCTCTAAAAGGGCTAATAGGAACCAAGTTTGTTTTTTTAGAATTCCCTAAAGCTCACAATGAGGAGAACAAATGATGGCATTAGCCAACGTGATTGTTGGATACGAAAGTTGAAGAGGGATGAAATTTTAAGCGATTCCTTTTTAAATAATGCGAGAATTTATGCAATTCACTTTGTATCAGGTAAACAGATTAAACTTTTTTTTATAAAGATATGTTTTATCCTTAAAATAGATCCAGCTTCATAATATTTGTAAGCTTGTAATGACTTATAAGCCTTGTCACCAGACTAATAGCTGTGACTTAAATTTAAATAGTTCACCAAGTCCATTATGTCTACATTTGGTAAAAACCGTAAGTTTTTCGATAAATAACAAATACTATAAGGATCTACATTGTTTATTATCCTTATTTTTTCGTCACACCGCGATTCCACGACTCTTGGTATGGTAATAGTCAATTAAACCTATAACGTGGTAATTTCCAAAAGAAATCGCACTCAACACTATGAATAAGGCTTAAGTTATTAATTTTACTCCTCGAAGTAATGAACAACAACGACAACCTTATGGTAAAATGGTATTTACTTGCCCCACGCACAAAATGGCCGAGACGTCAAAATCACGTGACTTGACATAACCCATTAAACATAACTTTTTAAAGGTTAGATTTGTTTATGAAAACTTCACACCGAAATACTCGATATTGTGTCCCTTTGAAAGAATATTTCGATTGGAAAATGATAATGAATAAATTTACTGAAGTATTTCATAACAATATTTTTAATAAATGACCTGTAAGTACATTTGCTGATAATCGAATAGCTGAGGTGTCTGTCGGAATAGTTTCAATATATATTATAAAATGAAACTGGATTGGTGAAGTTGTTTGAGGAAATAAATGGGTTAATATGTGGATGGTATTATTAATTCAGTCATAAATTATAAACCTTATTCATAATGGTGTAGCTGAACTTAGTGCTATAGTTATACTGTCAAAAGTTTACTCTCATCCTTTGAGTTATACATAACAAGTAGAATAATCGTCGTTTATTTGGTTCTATTCGTTGTTCAAGATATTCCAAACGTCTGAAGTGGAAGTAGGTCACTGCTTTTTGACTTGCCTGTCCAATTTGTACCACAACAACTCAATTGGGTTGAGGTCGGGGAACTGTGCCGGCCAAATCATTAATTTCAGTACATTCTTCCTTTCAAACATTTTCTGAACAACTTCGAGGAATGTTTGGGATCGTTGTCAAGCTCTAAACAATTTTTCGCCGATCAGACGTTCGCCAGAACGTACTAGATTTTTTTATAGTCTTCTTTCTTCAAAATCCCTCCAATTTTTACCAGGTCTCTAGTCGCTCTTTCTCAAAAACATCCCCAAACAATCACTAAGCCTCCACGGTGTTTCACCGTCGAAACAAACTTTTTAAATTGTATTATTTTGAAATTTAATTAATGGATTATGCCGTGGGTAAAGTTTTTTGACTGGCAGTGTATGTTTTGCTCTTGTAAAAATATATGGCAGTAAGCCAAGAATTTCAATGAAAAAAATAAACGAAAATAATGAAATAAAAAGTTCTCCCTGAGATTTATAATATCCTAACAATATTTTAAATTTTTTATGTATAGTAATAATAATTTTATTTTGAAAAGATATTAAAACGTGCGTTTTTGTTATAAAAAATTGTACAGTGTGTGGATTCTGCAGAAAATTAATGTAAAATATCCTGGACATATCTCGAACTGTTTCGGAAATATTAGGTTCATTTCGAAAATTAACATTGGCAACATCTGGTATAAAAAACGTCTTCTAACGTTGCTCAACATCTCACGTGATTGATCTAATCTCAAATCTTTTAAAAGGCATCTAAGCCGAAACACCTTGTATTATAATATGTTGTCGAATCTTCTATACAGGAAAAAAATAGGAAAAATTTATTTTTTTTTATAGTTTACTCATTATATTATTTCTTTATACGATTGCATCAGTTTTTGCCAACAAAACATTCCTCTTATTTACTAAATAAACGCCAACAGACCGTTTTATAGCCAAAGTTAATAAATATATTAATCACTCGAAATAGTACGAAAACAATCAACTTAACCGTAATCATCTTCTTACTTTCTTCGATGTGTTCTGTTTTTCAAATAAATATATTTGACGACACCATCTGAAAGTTGTTCGTTCTGTGTTCATTTACATACCGAAAGTTGCGGTTTGAGTGTTCCATGTATTGAAAGTGACAGCAAAACACTTTCGGGACGCTCTGGATTAGACAAGTTTAACTTCCTTAAATGTGACAGTCGACAGTTTCGTTCTGTATTTATGTACATACCGAAAGTTGCGGTTTGAGTGTTCCATGTATTGAAAGTGACAGTTCCGTCCTGCAAAACACTTTCGGGACGCTCTGGATTAGACAAGTTTGACTTCCTCAAATGTGACAGTTGACAGTTTCGTTCTATATTTATTTACATACCGAAAGTTGCGTTTTGAGTGTTCCATGTATTGAAAGTGACAGTTCCGTACTGCAAAACACTTTCGGGACGCTCTGGATTAGACAAGTTTAACTTCCTTAAATGTGACAGTCGACAGTTTCGTTCTATATTTATTTACATACCGAAAGTTACTTCAATATTGACAGTTGACAGTTTCGCTTCGATGATTTTGCATAACCTTAAATTTTTAATTTGTTTTATCCGGAATTTTGTCCAAATTAATGAAAAATAATGAATGATGATGAAAAAAGAAACATCAGCGATGAAAAGTTACTCGAATCCACGCCACCTGATCTCATCGAAGAAAGTAATGCGGTCGTTCTTTCGTGCAAGGTACGAAAAACAGTACGAGCTCTTTATGAAGTGGTGTCACTAGAAAAAATTATAAATAAAATGTTTATAATTCTCTATTATTTATTTTTTTTTCCTCAATGTAAATGAAAAAGTTTTGGATCTTTTGCGTCGTCTAAAAAATGTTGTGTACGCCTCGGCTGAAATACTGCTTTGTTAGGTTAGGTTAGTAGCACTTTCAGCTCTTGGCATCCAATATAACTATTAGTAATTTTCGAAGTTTACTGTTGGTCATACTGATTTTATCGTAGAGAGTTAAGTTGGTTGAGTCATTTAGCACTTTCAGTTCTTGGCATGAGTTGGTTGAGTCATTTATGAAGAACGGATTATTCAAGACAAGTGAACAGAGTGTGGGAAGCAAAATTAAGCAAAAACAAAAAAGAAGTAGTAGGACAAAGAATTGACAATCAACAATCGAAGGAGCTGAAAAAGAACGGGAAATCCCCGGGACAAGACGAAATAGATTCAGATCTAATAGAATACGATGGAGCTGCATTAAAAACGAGAATCTATCATTCAATAAATTATATAAAAATATGAAAGGGAAAAAAGAATGCAGAAACTACAAAGGTATAGTCTTCAAAATAACGTTGAGCAAATATGGAGAAAGTCATTCATTCTGAGGCAAAACCAGAAAATGGGGAATGAACATGATCGGCTAATTTACTCGGTTTTCATAGATTTATAGAATTCCAAAAATTACCAAATTATTTGTACACTATTGTGAACGATCTTAACATTCCAAAAAATCTATAAGTCTTCCGAAAATTACACTCAGACAGATAAAAACGGAGAAAAAGGAAAATCAAAAACAGATCTGGGATGACAACACCACAAAGGAGCAATGAGAAATTTTTCAATACAATTGAATGAAGAAAAAGTAATAAGCTTAGATCTAGTTCAAAGTTATGTATATGTCGAGGTGGTTATCAACGACGTCGGTGAAGAGGAAGGAAATTTAGAAGCAAGGATGTAGAAGGAAAGTGAACAATTTGACGCACTGAATGCGATAAGCTCTGAAAAATATCTGCTGAACGGAGAAGACCAAGGAAAATATGATACGCAGAGGTAACGAAAAACATAAGGAGTAGAGAGAGGAAATCAGGACTGGAAAGTAGAAGTTAAAAATAGGATAGAGTGGAAGGAAATCACTTCTAAGCTATGGGACTTACAGGCATTCGATAAAACGAAGCATGGAAAATGATGGAGATACTCGAAGAAACAGGAATTAACTCCAAAGACCTGAGAATAAATGAAAATCTTCAAAGGAACCAAATCGCAAATTTTATAATCGAATAAGAAGACTCAGAAACAGTGAATAAATGAGAGGAGTCTGTCAAGGTTGCAAAAAATTGAGGTCACTTTAGAAATTGCGAATAATTCAGAAATTCCCTTGCATGTTTTCCAGTTTACTGTTGATTCTTTGTCTAAAACCTAACGATTGCAAAGAGTAGTGATTTAACAGGCCCATAATACCTTTAGAACCGATTGCTGTGGCAAGAATTGTTGCAAGATGGTCGGGGCAAACGTGAAACTGCAAGAATTGTTGGTGCTAGCCTTTGGGGTGTACAAAGGGTGTATAAGCGCTTTCTGGAAACTGGCCTGATCATTCGAGACCAGGATCTGGGCGAAAAAGAGTTATCATTCAACGAGGCGACCGTTTTTTGGTGTCCACAAGTTTGCGGAATAGGGCAGCTACTGCGGTTTCACTGCAAAATCAGTTGGAAGTAGTGAGAAATGTCAACATTAGTGAATGGACCTGTAGAAGAAGACTTTATGCTGCAGGACTGTTGTGCAGAAGAATGGCTACAGGTCCCTCGTTGCAACGCCAGCATCGGATTGCAAGATTGACATTTGTCAGAGATTACGTTCGCTGGAATGACGATGACTGGAGCTAGATATTGTTCTCAGACGAGTTGCGTTTTTGCAGTGTGGAGAAGACCTGGTGAAAGATATGTTGAAGTTTGCATCGACAAGCGTCTTCCATTTGGCGGTCGGTCAGTTATGGTTTGGGCGGAAATCACTGCACAACCTCGTAGAGAGTTGGTCTTATAGAAAATGGCTCCCTAGCCTCCCACAGGTACATTAAGGAGGTTCTAGAAGACCATATTATGCCTTTCATTGTGACTATGGGGGAACGTGACATTATTGTCTTTGCTGATAATATAGAAGACTTACAAAGCTTGATGCATATTGCCAACGGTCATGGTAAGCAACACGACCTGAATCTCGATGTGAAAAAGACCCACAGAAGGTGTGGAACAATATAAAAACTTTTTCTCTGTAATGTTTTAGGATGTTGAGTCCTGGACCTTGTAGATATGAGTTGAAAATTAGAAGCATTCGAAATATGGTTTAATGGAGGAACACTCAAGATCCTCTGGACCGTCAGGGTAACAAAGTCCTCAGAAGATTGTCAAGAAGTAATGAAGTAAAGACTACGACCACATCATGCAAGGCGGAATATGTTGAGAAAGAGGTCCAGGAAGAATATGAACATCTCAGCTTAAGAATCTTGGAACCTGTTTCATTAATGATCGCCAACATTCGTCACGGATAGGCACCATAAGAAGAAGCATTTTGACGCTCAATCAAGTCGCATTTTTTTTAAATGCAAACGAGTTTCTAATTGTTTCTTGTTACATACACAAGAACTATAATCAATGTTTGGTTGAATTAAGCTCCAAAAAATCTGTTGAAACACTAGTTGCGGTTCTGGATCTTTCAAATTACGATCAAAGGTCGATATGTTGGTCTTAAATTGATTTTTTAATATTTGAATATTATTCATTTTATTTAAACAAATTATTAATACAATAAATAATTTATTTACAATTTCCTCTAAAAAAAATCTGATCTGTGAACGTTGAAAATAATGAAAACACCATATGTTTGACATTTACATGAAATTTTTTGTGATACTAAAATATTTGCATTATGTTTTGAAAATTTGTGAATCGCATGAAAATTAAAACGATTTTTTGTGCTATTTTTGAAGATTAAATTCCAAATATTCCATTAGTTTTTCTGCTAGTCATCGAAATTAAAAAAATTTATAGTGATATAACTAAATATTCACCATTTTTAATTGTCTTATTATCTTTAAAAATTTATTCAAGTTTGGAAGAGCTACGCAGTTTTGAATTTTCCTTTTTTTAATTATTGGGGCCCCTAAATATGTAGTAGATTGTACTGGCGACAAAATGTGGTCGTTCGAGTCAATGAAAGACATACAGACGATCGTCAAATCCAACGAGGCATTCCACAAAAAAGCGTTTTCTGTCTCCAATGTTGTTTAACCTATATTCTGACGAAGTCCTTAAAGAAGTGAATTAATTAACAAAGTTCGCTATGAAGACGATACCGGGATTTGGTGCGATGATCTCCTAGGTCTCCTAAATCTCGTAAATTCTGTCAATGCAATGGGACAGAAAATTGGGTAGCAGAGTTTAAAGGAGGCCGTACGACCTGCGAAGACTTGACTTACCTTGGTATATCATAAACAAGAGTTGAATCATAGACAGGACGTGGTTAGATAGATTAGAGAACATGAACGAGGTCGAGGAAAGGAATACCAGAAAACAAATAAGTTGTAATTTCGAAATAATATAAACAAGAGTACTAATTACGTAAACAAATATTCTGGAATAACCTGGTGAACTAACTTCTTCTAGATCAAGTCTTGCTTGTGTTCTCCCTTTCTTTCTTTTGCTGCTATCTTGCGTCGATCTCTACCTACTTCTCCATATTCATTTTTCCTATCTTCCCTGTATTTAACAACCAAACAACATCCTGTAAGTTTCAATCGAAGTCTACGTGATCAAATCGTAGACATTATAAAAAACGGTGAAGTCATGATCTAGTTTGTGCTATTTTTATCAATAAATAGGCATTTGTTCTTTGTTTTACATCCTGATTTAATCTCGTAGTAACAAAAACCTCATTAAATCAGTTAATTTTTACATTTATAATTGATAGTGAGAGGCTTGAAAGAATATCCACCTCTTGGGAAGTTGGGTGTGGGTCGGGAACGATTCTTTTAATCGGTGGTTATTTTGGTCTTGGTAACATCAATTATATTATTTCGCTCAACTTTCATCGACGACATATTAAAATATTGTGGCTTACATTATCACAAATCTGTCCTCTAATGGTCTTCTAGAAAACTGTGATGTAGTTGATTGATGAATGCCTGTACTTTCTTGCTAATAGGGATAGTTTTGGCAAGCTTTGACAATATTATTTGTACGGATGTCAGGCGTAGTTATTCAGAAAAAGTACTAGAAGTAAATGGACTGAAAATGAATGAAAAGAAAACGACGATAGGAAGCAAATAGAAATCTAGAGAGGGAAATGAATAGAAGAATTGAAAATACCAACAAAGCATACTACGCTTTGGTCAAAGCATTTATAAATAAGAAAGAATTGTTAAAAAAACCAAAATGGAAGTTTTTTGAACGATATTAGCGAAGAGCTGCAAATAATACCAGTCACTGAATTCATTGAAAGAAGTTTGGTAAACAAAAGGATAACGAAAAAGAAATAGAGGAAGACCAAAAGAAACATATGAGGACGTGATAAAAATAGTTTTGTAGAAGAAAGTGCTTAAATTTCCAAGCAGTGGAAACATCAAACTTATCGCCAACTTTTTAAGTATTTAAAAAATTACAATATTAACCTAGAACTTGGTCAGTATTAGCGAGCCTACAAAACATAAATAGTAAATAAATAGGAAGTCTGGGAAAGTAATTACAAATATGAAATATGCCGAATAGTCCTGAGATCTTCATGATGTGAGAAGAAGGAGAAAGCTATCGAATTTTCAATGGAAAAATATGTCGGAAAAGGTTGGAAGTTATAGTGCCAAGACTAAACAAAAACTTGCGATAGAAAAGCGATTTGCGACAGTCGCGTTGTCATAATTTTAGTGAAAAAAGTGTAGAAAAAAGTCAGAAACTTTTCAGACAACCCTCGTATTGTCAAGATCATTAACTTTTTAGCACAAAAATTCTCGAACAAAGAGAGATTTGTGACAGTCGCTCTGTGATAATTGAGACAAAAGCAATTGGTTTTTGAAGCCATTGATTTTTTTAATTAAAAAAGTCTTGGAAAAGTTAAGAAACTTTTCAAATATCCCTGGTAGTGTCAAGACTATTACTTTTTAGCACAAAAATTCTCGAATCAAGAGCGATTTGTGACAGTCGTTCTGTGATAATTGAGACAAAAGCAATTGGTTTTTGAAGCCATTGATTTTTTAAGTTGAACAAGTCTAGGAAAAGCTAAGAAACTTTTCAAATATCCCTGGTAGTGTCAAGACTAATACTTTTTGGCACAAAAATTCTCGAACAAAGAGCGATTTGTGACAGTCGCTCTGTGATAATTGAGACTAAAGCAATTGGTTTTTGAAGCCATTGATTTTTTAAGTTAAACAAGTCTAGGAAAAGCTAAGAAACTTTTCAAATATCCCTGGTAGTGTCAAGACTAATACTTTTTGGCACAAAAATTCTCGAACAAAGAGCGATTTGTGACAGTCGCTCTGTGATAATTGAGACAAAAGCAATTGGTTTTTGAAGCCATTGATTTTTTAAGTTAAAAAAGTCTAGGAAAAGCTAAGAAATTTTCCAAATATCCCTGGTAGTGTCAAGACTATTACTTTTTAGCACAAAAATTCTCGAATCAAGAGCGATTTGTGACAGTCGTTCTGTGATAATTGAGACAAAAGCAATTGGTTTTTGAAGCCATTGATTTTTTAAGTTGAACAAGTCTAGGAAAAGCTAAGAAACTTTTCAAATATCCCTGGTAGTGTCAAGACTAATACTTTTTGGCACAAAAATTCTCGAACAAAGAGCGATTTGTGACAGTCGCTCTGTGATAATTGAGACAAAAGCAATTGGTTTTTGAAGCCATTGATTTTTTAAGTTAAAAAAGTCTAGGAAAAGCTAAGAAATTTTCCAAATATCCCTGGTAGTGTCAAGACTATTACTTTTTAGCACAAAAATTCTCGAATCAATTTGCGACAGGCTTTTTAAGGAAAGAATACTGGAAACAGTTGGAAACTTATCAGACAACCCCTGTAGTTAAGTATGTCTAGGCTGATGATTCTAAAAATTGTGTCCTAAATACTTAGTCCGAAGAAAACTGCGAGTTGTGGGTAAAAAACAAAACTTTTTTCAAATTCAAATGAAAACGGCAAAAACCTTTGTTATTTTTACTTCAAGATAGTAGGAACAAGTTATAAAACGTTCCAAATATGTCAAAATGCTGCTACAGTCGCAAGTTGTACAGAAAAAAAATCTTTTTTCAAATTTATAGAGTGATTTTTGGAAAACTCGATATTTTCTCTTCCTACAATAGGTTTTGCTCCTCCAACTATAAAAATAGAACCACTATAATTGAAATATATCGGAAACAACCGTTTGTTTCTTAGATGAATATACATTTCGTCGCGTCTTTTTTCATCTTCATTCGCACTATTAGTTTTATCAAGTAAATTAGTGTCTAGTACTCCCCGATCATATATATTGTGTGAACTACGTATCCAAGTTTCTTTCAAATGCATTGAAATGAAACCACAATCACTGGTCAATATCACCAGCGTTAAATAAAATTACTATTTGCAACATATTATTAATCACATTAATCGATATATATCGCTCTATTTCAAGTTCAAGAATATGTTTCTAGGTAAAAAACCCTTCTCTTGATCCGTTCAAGACCACGTTGGTATTATTTGATATCGAGATCAGAGGCGTTCATGTTGGAAAATAATTAACTGAACGGTATATGCATAGACATTTCAGTCCTTTTAAATTTAGTCCTCTAGCAAAATGTATGTTCTTAAAGCTTTCGTTGATCTGTTTCTATGTATGCCCTTTTGTTCAATTCTAAGGATCCTTGGCACTCGTCTATTTTTTGCTCTTTCTAATTTTCTTCAAGACTACCCACGTCCACATGAGAAATAGATTATCCAAATTGCATCATCTTCTATTAGTTAAAGCTGCTCTGAACGGGTTACATCACGTAGACCTTTTTTATCGACATCTAAACACTTACAGGGGTGTATTCAGGTACGGAATCCCCAAATTGTGAATCAGGAAAATTATTTCTTCTAAATATCTTCTTCTTCTTCTTCTTATTTTAAGATTGTGTCTTGTGTTTTCAAAGAGGCAGCCTAAGTTGTGACTGCGAGGACCAGCTCTCATACCAGCGCTTTGGTGGTCTTCCAGGTGGTCTACTTGTATTGGGTCTCTCTTCCTTTGCGATTTTCGCCAGTCGATCGTCGTCCATTCTAATGACATGATCTCTCCATGCTCTTCTTCTAGTTCTTCTAAATATAACACATCTAATATCACTAATTCCATTTATCTGGGTTCTACCTCTTCTTTTCGATTAACTTAAGACTTATTAAGGTACATTTTGCAAATTACGCCTACCAGTTGTCTCTAAATAGGCAAAACAAATTATTTTAGAGCACAATTAATTCAATTGGTCAACTGGATTATCATTCCATTATTCGTGTATTTGTATATCTGAATCTCAGTATCAAAACAAGATAAATAACAACCAAAAAAATAAACTCATTTCAATTGATCCACTTTTTTAGCTAAACAAAGTCAAAATCTATTGTGTGGAGATGGCCCTACATCGATTAGATGTTTAGCTAGTACAAACAACCTGGATTTAGATTTTTTGAGGTTAACTCGGAGGCTTAAGACCTTTTATTTTCCACGATTTGGAAGCTGAGCTAACTACCCTTCATATTTTCTTTTTCAGGGCTTATTTTTGAACATTTTCAACCCACAATGTTTCTATTCCATAGTTGTCCGTTGTCACTCCTAATTTCCTGGAATCTAGGGTCAATATTGAATGTCTTCCCTTCATTGATCATTGGCCAAATGGTTCTGGAGATGATGCAATCACTTCTGTTTATGTATCGTGATATTTGACTTTGATTCCTATGTTATCTGTGGATCTTTTAACAATTCCA
Source organism: Diorhabda sublineata (assembly GCF_026230105.1). NCBI lineage: Eukaryota > Metazoa > Arthropoda > Insecta > Coleoptera > Chrysomelidae > Diorhabda > Diorhabda sublineata. Next base: position 3,195,282 of record NC_079477.1, on the reverse strand, counting down.
TCGGTACTATCTATTTGTTATTCTCTTCCACCTTTCCACCTTCAGCAAGACTATCTTTCTTATAGTTACTTTCCACTTCAATGTGTCCAACTAACCAATAGTCTCCCAAATCCTAGAGAGTGTCTTGCGATAGCTCGTTACCAATTTTTATTTTGTTGTTTTTGAGGTTATCTGTCTTAGTTGTTCTGCATACTCTATCGCGTAGATTTTCTCTTGAAGGTTATTACAAGTAGACTGAATTACTTTTGAATGTTCAGTTATTTTGAAAACCCATCGGCTCCTGTTCCATTTTTTGTAACTGAAACATCTGTGAAGATTGAGATTTATCATCATTTATGATGGATTTTTCATCCCATTCTTCTTTTGAAGTCCGTTTTTGTGAACATAATGGAACGATAGTCGGTGTTCTGAGCTAATAGAACCTTCTCTCTTATTCTATCTATTTTCCAAAGGCTCTTTTTTATTAACCGGAGAGCGCCTTTTAAGGCTACACCTTTTAGGAACAATTTTATAGGCTACAGGATTACGATTGCTTCTAATGTTTCTTGTGAAGTACTTCTCATAGCTCTGGTGATTACCAGTGCTGTTATCTTCTATATTTATTTTTTCCTTCACTTTTCTTCGAAAGTTTGGAGTCTATTGTGATTCCTGAGTATTTAGATCCAAATTTAAATGACCTCAAAGAAAAACTGGCTGTAGCAGCTTTGAACAAGTGTTGATGTCCATCCAAAAGTTGATGTTAATGAAGATATTGAGTGAATTGCTTGGGATAAAATTGGTTCAAATATATTCATCAGTAAACAATGTTTATATTGAAAATTCTGTTTCCGTTGGTTGCAGTATCCAACAGTGCAAAGCAGAGGTAAAGAAACAGTTGAAGACTTCCAATGCGAAGACAGTTCTATTAATCGAAACAATTGGGGTCATCGATGTGATGTACATCAAAAACCTGGAGAAGGATGAAACTCCTAAAGCTGTATCGACTGATTAGCTGTCGAATTGAAGGAAAATAGTTCTATTTGGCCATGAAAATAGTACTGTTTCTCCAGCTCACACATCCGCTATCGACACGATCAAATTGGACTACGTATTCTCAAGATTTGGCGTGACGCGATTTTTTTCATTACCAAACTTGGAAAAATCACTCGCCAGGCAGAAATAAGTAGACCCCTGCTGAAACTATATTGGAAAATGTGCACTTCATTTCTTAAATTTCCATTTTTCTTTTGTATTGATTCAGTTTTTGTTTAAATTGATACTCGATACGCCTCGCTTCGAATTAAGGAAAATAATGTAAAAATGCGTCGTTAAATCCTTAAAAGTTTTCTATTAATAATTACTAAATAAATTTTAAGAAGGCTGATGTAGTAACGTACATGTGTATGGTAAATATAAAACCGTGAATTCGTTGGAGCAAAAATAATAACAACCTTGAATTATTAACTAAACAATCTCGATAAGTACCATATCGCGGATATACTTATAGAAAACGGAACTGTTTCAAAACTATTTCAATATAAATCAAAATCTATTAATTATATCAGGATATAATGTTGTGTGTACGTAATTAAATAAGCCATTATGAGTAGATTAATTCCAAACGCTCAGAATATGAACTTCTATAGTTGATAGAGACATCTATCGAATTAGTTGTGATTTATTCAAAACGTTTTATCACATCTCCATGGACGAATAAAGCGTTCAAGAATGCGTTAAAGTTCACAGTTTCATTGTACTTCAAGGTTAGATAACATCTATTAACAACATCGACGTTTTCTTTGAGATTGTGTAGGAAAATCTGACATGGCGAGGTATGGTGGTTTGTTCAAGTGGTCCGAACTATATTCTAACTGGATGACTACCAAGTTGGAGTCCCTAATGGTGGAAGCCGCGAAGGAATCAAAAGCCAGAAAGATAGAAATTGGGAAACCGATACTTTTTTCAATAATATAATCCCTCTTAAATGCCGCCCATAAGATCGAGACTTTGGATTTATATAAGAGCTAATTCTACAGATTATCACCATTTACACGGTACTACGTGTTGCATTGGACATTCTTCACGAGATATTTGATGTCAACTCACTAAATTCAATCAATTAAAGGAAAGTAACAAAGTGAAATGTGACGAAAGTCACCTTCTGGAATCTGCATCGTTCTAAGCAGATCAATTTTTGTACTAAAATGGTTATTTTATTATCTAGGATGTTTTACTGATATTCATCATCAATAGTTTTTCCAGTACACACTAAATAATGACTTATTAGTCTAGTTATGTGTATCTATTACATATCTGAACAGTCTGGCTAGAAAGATGAAGCGACTGGTGATATTCGACTGTTCAATATCTTAACCATGATATATTGGGTACAATTATTGCAATTTTCGTTAGGATTCCTAAATATTCCAATATCTTAATCATCAATTTTGTAGCTTTCTTTCAGTCAAATAATTTCTGATTTCTATTAAGAATTTATCCAGTACAAACCATCGAATCTTTTTTATGGTATTGGTTCTAAGGATGGATGGAATAATACCAGTATGAACAAAAGGGCAAAAGTTAAAATATACAAAACCTGCATTAGACCCATATTGACATATGCTTTAGCAACAAGAGCGGACAACAAAAGAACTAAAAACATCATCGCACAAGAGGACACGACGACCTTTAGGAATACATCTAAAAAGATGGATGGATTCATGGACATCAACATCTCAAGGATGACAAGTTGGAAACTACAGGTTTAATAACTACAATACGTTGAAGAAGAAGAAGGTTCTAATGATATTTTCTAGTATAAGAAGCATCCGGAGTGTATACTAATAAGTTTTTCTATTAGAACGTAGAGAATACTAGCAGGAACCTTGTCGCCTAGTACCTGAAGACGAGACGTGCAGATTCTGTTAAGTAGAAAACGAAACCTCTATGATGCACATACTCTCTAAAAGATATTAAGGAGTTCCAGAGTATCATACCTGAGTGCATATGAAATAGAAACCGAAGATTTCGATAGCTAGAAACATCCCATATCGTCTTTGAGAGCTAGAACAATCCTACATCCTTTTGAAAGGATTAGGATTAATAAATCTTCTGCAGATAATGCAAGACAAAAAAAAAGGAATAGTGTAGATCCTCTGCGTTGCAGTGTTTTTGACATATATGAAAATATATTGCTTCAAAATCATAACCGTTTACGACGTTATCAGAAGTAACTATTATTTTTTATGAAAATTACTCAATGAATAGTGCAATTTGAATTCATTAACAGAATTTATTACTGGTAGCAAAGAAAACGCAGGTGCTTATTGAACGAGAAAGAATAATGTACAGTTGAAGGTCACACCCTTCATTATTTAACAATACCTACTTATTAAATGTAAATTGTTTGTAAAAAAATATCTACTAGTTTTATGAGCTGTAACAAGTGAAATTAAAGAAAAAAACTGAGAAAAATGTGCAAATTATCGTCAAATGAAATTCCAATATTCCAATTAAAACAAAACGGGAATATTCTTTATCATCGAAATATCCTTGAGAGGACTCTTAGGTACGAGGTTGCGGGCTATTCTATTAAAATCAGTAAACAGGGTGTGTCCCACGACGAGTTAATGGCAAAATACTGAAACTTTGTTATTTGAAATAGAACACCCTGTATATTAGTACATTTTTGAAATTTACGTGAAATTTTAGTATAGTTTTGTCTGAAAACTTTTTCCGAAAAATGCATACTTTTCGAGTTATTAATTTTTTTGTAAAAAAATTAACCCTTATAAATTATTTTTTTACGAAGATACCCTTAATAATTTAAAAATGGTTTCTGTTCGGTTGCTTTAAACAAAATCTGAGGAATTTGAATCTATGTTGAAAATTTTTTCATTTCATACAGGGTGTATATAAAAAGTGTTCAAAGTTTAATTTCATAAATATCGAATTTCTTTATTTTTTTAAATAGAACCACCCGGTTTTTTCTATTTTAATGCATTCAGGGGTAAGGAATAAAACGAATTCGTGTGTACTTTCATATACATAAACCTTACCGTTATCCAGATATTAAATGTTTTCTGTAAATTTTTAGAGATGCAGGTGTGATCTAAATTTTATTTTGACCTGTTGACACAAGCACTAAGAAATAAAAAAGTAATTTTTCTTCATCTTGTCAAAGTCTGTAAAAAAATTCAAATCAAATCGTATTTACTAATCCTATTTCAACTTTTAGTCGTTTTCGAGATATTTGAGGTTTTAAATTATTTTTGTATTTTTTAACAAGTTTTAATTTTTTTTGTATACTTTTAGTAGGCTTTGTAATAAATGACACTTATTTAACTGTCACTTGTCAATTGTCGATACTTTCGAAAATCGTTAAAAACGACTCAATCTCAATTTAATAAAGAATAAATAAAATTTAGACCACACCTGCATTTCTATAAAAATTAATACAGAACATTTAATATCTGGATAGCGGCAAGGTTTAGGTATAGGGAATTATACACGAATTTGCCTTATTTTTTATCCCTGAATGCATTAAAATAGTAAAAGCCGGGTGGTTATATTTAAAAAAATAAAGAAATTCGATATTTATGAAGTTAAACTTTGAACACTTTTTATACACACCATGTATAAAATAAAAAATTTTTCAACATAAATTCAACTACGTCTGATCTTGCTTAAAGCAACCGAACAAAAACCATTTTCATATTTTTAAGGGTATCTTCGTAAAAAAATAATTTATAAGGGTCAAACTTTTTACAAAAAAATTAATAACTCGAAAAGTGATCATTTTTCAAAAAAAGTTTGTTGACAAAAGTATACTAAAATTTTTCGTAGATTTCAAAAATGTATCAATATATAGGGTGTTCTATGTAAAATAACAAAGTTACAGTCTTCCTATAGAATAGAATCTCTATGATTGCCTATAAATATCATCTAAATATTTTTGATCCTAATTTTCAATCATTAAAACCTCTTCAGATTAGCCGGTACTAAATTTGTGGATCTCACCCTTCTATAAACATTGTCCCACACATTTTTAACACGGTTTAAATCAGGGCTGCGCGCAGGCCAGTCTAAAATTAGAATCGTTGAATCTTGTAGGTACTGTAGCGACGTGGGCTGCATTAACGGAAAGTAATTATCAATAAAAAAGGCACAAGGTCTCTAAAATCTCTGTGATGTATTTATATCAATTAATTATCCTCCATCTTTCAAGATGGATCCTCCTCCAAAATTTGTTGAATGTCTTCTGCTGCAAGGTAAACACCTCTAAGCATTTCTTCTATAAAAAGAAAAAATCTGGAATCGTCCGTGAAGTACATTACCCCAAGCTAACATTTCTTTACCTAGTTTCGATGCACGGTGTTCCCTAGTCAGTCGAGGAGCAGAATCAGCTGCTCTGGTTCTAATTTCAGCATTTCTTAAAACATCTTTCACGGTTTGTGAAGTTACTTTACAGCTAGCTCTTGTTGAAGCTGATTACTTTTCGACTGTTTTTTGCCATATCCTCTGGTTAAATTAATTTAAATTAGGCAGCTCATGCTCCATAAGAAAGAGCAAGAAATATTGTCAAGGCGTCAATTCGTACAATATGTTGGTGGTAAATCAAGTCCATGCCAGATTGGCTCGTGCAGAATATCCGTAGCTTCTCCACAGGACCATATGTATTATAATAATGTTGTATTTGAATTATGTATATCGTTTCTCACAGAGTTTATCTTGAAGGTGGTTACACGCCATTCTATTTATTAAGTTCGCTTGACATGAGGCAAGACCAAGATATTGCACGCTGCTTGACGCAAGTCTCTTGTCAATCAAAAAATTCCATAAACAATAGTAAATAATGTCCTAGCCTCACATTTTTTTATACATCGGGTAGGTAAAGAACAATCCATGTAGGAGCGCCCAGACTTGGACGACGGGGCTTAGCTTGGATCAACGCTGAGAAACCCAAACCAATAATGGCCCAAGTCAGGTTGAACCATATCTTTTATGCATAACAGACAATAAAAAATAGAATTATAAAAAATTGTTTCATTTTTTTATATGTTTTATTATTTAACTTATATTTTTATGTACATTAATTTGTAGAGTGCATTAGTAAAACTATAATTTTATTAACAAATATATCATAAATCTAGTTTTACAAGCACCCAGCCTGGTACAGAGCTGTAGACCAGTCATGGGTTTATCTAGACAACCAAGTCTGGTCCATTCTTGTAAACCAAGCGAGGGACATTGTTATCATCCAAGAGTCCCGCAAACTCTGGGTCAATAATGGTTTACAAGCTAGTGCCAGATTTATACATACTTGGCCCAAGTCTGGGCCTATACTTGGCCCATCGTAAAATCCTATATGGGAAGAGGAAACTTAAGTTCATCCATAGAATTAGACGAGAAAACATACAAAAATGTATTTGATAATGAATGAAGAAACATTTGAATAACTTTTAAGCAAAATGAATCGTGAGATAACCAAGAAATCCTTGCCGAAAGACGTAATATAAGCAGATCAAAATTTTATTATTTCCCAGAATTACAACTCACACATTGCACGTAGTTTTTATAAAAACGTAGGGGGAATAATTAAAAAAAAAAGTAACTTTTCATAGAATTAGAGACTACAATTTGAATATCGGCAATTATTTTTGATTATTTTATATATATTAGTTTGATATTAATTAAACAAATATAGTCGATATACAACGTTAAAAAGTTTGTAAAATAAAATTAGACGTAACTTTTCTGTATGTGGTTTTTAATCCAATAAAAAACATTTCGTGTTACAGCTTTTTTCTGGCCATTTTATAGCCATGCTAAAGCAAATTTTTTTTTCTATCAGTATAATCAGTACCTTATTAATTAAATTTACTATGGACCATATAAAAATTTTTTTGTTGGCCTCAAAAATAAAATATTATGCATAATTTTCATATTATAAAAACTTTATTAGGATTTGGTATAATATTCGTCCTTAAGTGTTAGTCTACAATATCCTTTTACTGTATATATGACCTTGGTATTAATTTGAAAATAATTTCAGCTCTGTGGGTTGAGCTACTGAATGGTTTTACCCATGTACAGGACGGATAAACCCATTAGGGCCAGTCATTCATCATGCCATTTTTGTCACATACTTTATTACGACGATGTCGTTTCCTCACAATTATATTCACGTATAGAAGTCGTAGTTTTATTAATTTTGGTAAAAAAAAACCTACAATCATTATTTCAATCATACATTCGATAATTAAATCTTATAAATCTAATTATTAGAAATTCTAGGATTTACAGATCTGAATAATTTATAAGATCTAAAAGTCCGATTAGAAGTGACATAAATTTTGTTTCTCAAGCAATATTTATTTAACCGTCTTCCAAATAAGATTTCTGTGAAACGATACACATGATCCTTGGCCACTATTTTCTATCTTTCAACCATTTTCGTGAGAATTTTTTAGATCTCTCCGCGATTTTTCTTTGATCTCATTACAACGGATTGTGTCTTCTAGCTCGACCACTTTCAGATCATCCAGTATCACTTCATGGATTTTCTTCAGTATTCCTGGAGTCGTCACTTCATTTGGTCCACCACTGCGATGCTGCTCTTCGCAGGTTGTACGGCCTCGTTTAAACTCTGCTGTTTACAAATTTATTAGAAACGTTCACTTTTGATCGCTGCCAAACAAATACCAACCAAAAGGAAAAGACTGTAAGTGAGTATTTAAACGAATTGACAAACAACAACTCTACGGAATACTCACTATGGAATGCGACAAAAATCTTCAAATCAAAAACCAAGATTATATCTGGGCTAGAAATAATCAACAAAAAGCAAATAGATTTGCAGAACATTCAGCACACACTTTTACAGCTACCGAAGAACAATTTGAACACTTAATAAAAAATCAAGATCGTTTGGAAAAAGCTCAAACCAAAGGAAACTATTAAAGTAAATATTAACCCGAAGAAAGCTCTTGGATTTGACTCAATCACAGGGAAAATAATAAAACATTTATCAAAGAAAGCTATAATCAAATTAACGCAGCCTTCCGCTTTGAGTATTTACCTATCTTGTGGAAAATAGCTGAAGTCATCTTTAGGTAAGGCCAAGTACTTCTGTGTCCATTCTCTTAATCATAGATCGTATCGAGGAAGCTGAGGGGATGCTGCAGAGACTATAGAATGAAATATATGAAGCAAGTCAGCTTGTATAAAACTGACTTACGGATCAGAAAACCTCAAGCACAGATAAAAATGGAAATATCTATGTTGGGAACGTCCAACAACAAATGGTTTGAGGAAATTAATACAAAGCAATTAAATTGGTTGAATGCCATACATCTACTGGATGCTTATCTCTAGAAGTGGACTCAGATGAGCTGAATGATGATGATTGGAGTAAAATAACTGTTCGTACCAGAAAAAATCACGTTATCGAGAAATGACCCTGTATAGGATATTGCGATATCACGTGAAAGGTACATTGTATGCATGTTATATGTTCTACATATTTAAATTGAGTTTGACGCGATTACACTATGGTTTTAAATACAAGAGCTCTGGTTTTGACGTGAATTAAGTAGTTGACGCTCTCTAAAACCCCTCAACGATTCAGCATCCATGGAATCTGAAGAGTTGACATGATAGTCCAGTTCATTTTCGCATCTTCTTTCGCTAAAATTGTTATAAAATGTTATGTAAATAAACTACGACTCAAAAAATCCTTTTCTTGTGGGGATGACTTTAATTTTTGAGTCCCCTTCTATGGTTTTGTCACTGGGGATGCCGTTCAGTCCAGAAAATTATAGATGTGGGATGACTTTAGCTGCCAAAGATATCCATATTGTATTTTATGAGTCTCCTTATGGGGTATTTTTTACCTTTATACCTTTTGGACCATATCTTCTCACACAAGTTCAAAAGGATTGTTGCATTTGAGTCTACGGATAGTGTCTTGTTTATTTTAAAAGTTCACACATTCCACGACCTTCAGCAATCTTTTCTTTGACCTTTATTGCGGATATACCTCGGGACTATATATCTTAGTATTCGGTTTTGAACTCTTTGTAGACCAGTACTCAGTACAGCTCTGATACTACCACGGCAGATGCTCTTCCGAGCTGTCTAGCATAATCCCATTTAGAGCAGTATATGCAAGACCTACTCGATATGTAGACGGGGCTCTTAAGCTCCTAGTTTACTTGAAGACGTCCAGGATATCCATACGACTATCACCACTCGAACTACTAGAATGTAATAGGGTTATCCTCTGGTGCTATTGATTTGTATACCAGCACTTTATTCTTAATAGTGAGTTGTGAGCTTCTTTCTAGTAACCAATTTTGTTTTTTACATTTGATCTTCAGTATTGTTTGTATATCATTCCCAGTAGTTGATCAAGTGCAGGATCTTCGTTCTTCAGCTCTTTCAGTAAAGTGTTTGAAGCACCGTAATCATTACGTCTTCCTATCCACGGTTTCACCCACACTTCTCTCTTATGCACTGTCAGTTTCGCGTTTTGTCGTCTAATTAACTCGTTTTTAATCACTTTAACTACAACTGCAACTCCCGCTAGAACCAGCTACTGTGACATCTTCAATACTGACGCTACTAGCAACCTGTGCACAAGCTACTGTGAGTTTACAAGCTAACTCTCTCATCGGGGCGGGAGCATCGAGTGCACTGGACTAGTTTACGAGCTGCTTGTGAAAAATCCGGCTTGTAGCTTGTAAACTCGCCCCGTGTACTTGAGCCTTGAGAGTTTATCTTGGTATTGATGTCCAATCTGCCAATTTCCGTTAAAAACGCAAAATTTTTATCCTTATTTACTGGGTTGACAAATATTAGGTGTTAATATCGATATACCATGTATGATTATATTTGTTCTACAAAAGAAATGTTTTGGTCTATGATGTAATGATTCTTAATTACTTTATTTCGAAAAGTGACTAACACACGTTAATTCTTAGCTCGTAAAATTAGTTCACAAAAAAAAAATAGGTAGTTATCGCTATTAGTACAAAAAATATGTAAAATATACATAATGCGAGAAATATTTAGTGTTTCCGCATAGTTCAGCATAGAAATTAACTGCCGGACGACGAAATGATCATCTTTGGTAGACGGCTGAGTAAATTCAATAAGCTAAGTGTTGGTTTCATTTGTTTATGGTTTTTTGATCTATAAAAATCATTTATTCCCCTTAAATATTAATTCTCATGAGCAGCGTCGTTGTTTTTCTAACTTTTCAATATTTCAATTATTTCGGCCGCATGACCATGATGATTTAATGCTCAAACAGGACTAAATCCGGAGCCAAAGTTTGAGTTTTCATTGTGAAAACAACAACCAGGGCATTTGTTTCGTTAAACTCAAGCAGATTGCTTCTACTCCACTAATAGCTTCAGCTTCAGTCCATACGTTAATTTCATAGTCATTCAATCTTTGCTAGAAATTGACTTTGTTTCTTGTTCTTGTTAATCGCTGGAATCAAAGCTGTAGTTGTTGGGAATCGTCTATTCCCCTTATTTTAGTATGAATTGAGCTCGAGCATGTTTTCAATCTGCAGGAAAAATACCTTTCTTCTATCTTCAATACGATTGTGGGTATTCCATCGGAACCAGTGCAATAGTTTAAAGTATTGGTGTCGGAATTATACTTATGGCATAGATGAACCAAATTTAAGCAAGCTGTGGATGAAGAGTCGAGTTTGGAGCAAACATAAGGCCCAATCCACTTTTGCAGTGATTGCAATTGACTCATCTTCTCTAACCAAAGGTAGACTTTTTGTCCAAAGACCAGACTAGAAAAACCATTCGGGCTATTGAGAAGTTTTGTTTTAACTCACATTATATCTCTTCCGGCAAGCAGCTATGGTCTGTTAGTTAATTATCTGATACTCCAATGAATGAGTAAACAATATAGATTTCCATATCTGTCTAAATTACATCTAAAATCTCGTTTGCACATACTGAAGGTTCATTGGAACTGAAGCTCATTGTTTCAAGGGAACATAAAAGAAAATCCTTTAGATGTTTCCATTTTGTAAATCTTTCTATTATTCTACACATCTTCAGAGAATTATATTGATCAAAAATTCAACCTGAGGACAAGTTGGTTGACTATGAATTACGGATTAGAACATAGAGATAGAGTTGAAGCAGCTCTATTGAACGTTAGCAATTTCCATATGCAATGGCACTTAGAAAATGAAAATTTCACACGTTCATTCAAAGTCTATTGTAAATTAGAAAGTTTAAAAGATAAATAACAGTTATGTCGCGAAAATAACTTTTTTATAGAGAAAACTGATGTCGATTTTCTATAACTAATTCTTCTCATGGAAATTATTGGAATAAATTGATAAAAAATGTACATAAATACGTTAATTATGTGTATTAACTACAAGTAAATTATAAATTTGTATAAAATCGAGTAATTAATGATAAATACGACAATTTAGATACACAATTTTTTATATTGCAAATTTTAGCCAAATATTTTAATTACTCCTAGTGGAATTTCACTCCAATTAACTTTTCAGATTTTATTATTGACTTGTTTTTCCTTTTTTTAACCACAACGGAATTTATATCACGTCCTATGGAATTTTAGTGTTTGCGTCATTCAAATTTTGTCGCTTCCCCTGACCAGATTATCGGAATTGACTATTAGAAAAATTTTTACAATATTTGTTACAACCACAAGGCATTTTTCATTATTTATATTGGCGACATATTTTTCCAAAAACGTATCTTTCTCATTCGGAAAGTATCAATAACTGATTTAGAGCTTGGTAAATGTAGGGAGACTCCTGTTAGTTTGATCATGGAGAAAGATCATTTTTATTGCGATTCGTATCGTTGGCATAGTCTCAGAAAATAATTTACTATTCGTTCGCGGGAGCTGTAACCAGGATTAGTGTCATTTCGTGTCGTGTCTCCCATCTAATGTTCAATATTTAGTTTCGTTGAATTACTAAGATTAAAATTGACAAATAAAATCAAAATATCATCTCAAAATAACAAAATAAGGACCCAAATGAATGACAATGCTTTTACAGTTGTCAATACACTAGTAACAACAAGTTTATTTTGATAATTATAGTTTTCCTATTTCTATTTTGACTGAAATTATTAATTAAATCTGAAAATTCAACATTTTTCGTCAATTTATTTTCAATTACCATTATTGCCAGATGGTTGAAATGATTTAGACCAGTTGTGTCCCTTGTAAAGCTTTCAAATTGTTCGCTAGCCTACTAAAAGACCTTTTAGCTGTTAAAAGTGACAATGATTCAAATACTGTAATATTTTTCCTATGAAGACTTTCTTTAAATACACCTCCTGGATCAGAAAGCCTGAAGGGAAATATGGAATGAGATGGGCAGTTTTAAGTTCCAGTTCTTCGTTGTCTAGATCTATGAAAAGTAGAACTGGAGCAAGCAGGTTATAAATTTCGTCACACCTAGCATATCTGGTTCTTAAATCAGCCATGGTAAAATCCAAAGCAGGAAAGACAACATCTTAATGCAATATCAATTGCAAAGTGCTTTGCTTTGGTAAGGATGGTTTTCTCTCAGGACCTGAAATTCATTAACCAGATCTTAAATCAGTTGAGTTGAATAGTTGCGTTGAATGATTCAATTTCTTTGATATATGGATGTCAAGATCTTGTTCCAAAACGGTGATGTCAAGAGGCCTTTGAAAGATCAAAATAACTCAGTGCTAAAACAGTATTTCTGGCAATAGGAGTCAATGAAGGCAAATTATTTTCTTCCAGGAGCAGGTTAAAATCGAAGGATGATGTTTTACAGTTTTTCGTTCAGATTGAAATCTGTCTAACAAGTTTCTGGGCTCTGTAAAGGCTCTGTAAAAACGAAGACAAAAGGGCCGCTGAAGAACTAAGGCTATCAATGTTTTCAAAAAATGTTATGGTTCAGTTTTGCAGCATTTACATCTACTCGATTGAGAGAGAGGCAAAAAATATCAGAGAGATTCACGTTTTTCCTAATTTGACTCATGATTCATTGGCCAAGTCTCTAGTTTCTGTAAGGAAATGCGAAATCCAGATGATATGTCTGTCAAAATCTTTGGAAACTTTTTGAGAATATGCTGCCCTATAGATACCTTCTGGAAGATAACGTTTAAAAAAGTCCAAAGTACAACGCAGCTCTGTTTTAGAGGGGGAAAGTTACATACGAAGAAACACCTCACGGCTAATAATAACATGATATGACTATATGGTGAAAACTTGGTTATTTTGTTTTCAAAAATCAATACATAATTAGCGTTTTTTCGTTTTTATATGTTTTTCGATGATAAATAATTTGGATTTTTGGTATCTCTAACGAATAATGGGTGTTATAGAAAATATTTCTGACGTTTCAACTCGATATCTGTATTTCTTTCGTAATATTTACGTTCCACATGATTGCTCTCAACTATTTCCAGAGGAACTACGCTATCAATGCTTGAAAAACTAAATTAAGTGCTAATTGGTAATGATAAAAAACATAACCTTGAGATTGTAAAAAATTTAGATACTGAAAAACAATACAAAAAAGTAATGAGAATAAAGTATAAACCGTAAAATAACATTGAAGTGTTTTATTTGTCGATTGATAAAGAGCGAAGATCAACAGAAGGAAATTCTCTGTTATCACTTAAGTAAACACCCCACAAAAATTATCGCATCACTCATTATTTTTTAAATATTTCAAATGTGTTGCCTGTTTTTCGAATTTTATTATTATTACGCATTAAAACACCAATAAATACGCCTTTTGCAACATTTATTTTATATCAGTTTAATCTACGGATTGTACAAAACATCTTTACAAAAAAATTAACGGTGCTTCAACTAAAACCAGCCAATCAATTTCTAATAGCGCTAATTACAGTTTCTATTCGTCTCGGGAGGCTTCTAAACAGGCTCTGGACGTATCATTGCGGTATGTTTTCCTAGAAGTTAAAAAGAACATTTTGAAGATCATCTAGTGTCCTTATTGGTGCCGGATGTTGCTGAATTTGCCATCCTAGATGATCCCAGACATGCTCTATTGGGTTAAGGTCCGCGCAACGTGCAGGCCAATTCAGGATGGGTATCTCGACCTCTTCTAAGTACTGACGAATCACTCTAGCAGCGTGTGGTCGATCATTATCGTGCATTAGCACAGAATTTTCACCGATATGAGGCATATAGGGCACTACGTGGGGTTCTAGGATATTGGTTATGTACCTGTCAGCATTTAGTCTTCCATCATTCACTGGTACTAACTCCGTACGACCCTGGAAAGAAATTCCTCCCCAAACCATGATAGAGCCACCACCAAAGCTTCGGTTTGACAAAAATTAACCGTTCACCACGTGGCTTATATACTGGTACAAACCTATCTGATTAATACAGACAAAATCTTGATTCATCCGTGGATAAAATATTGAATCTTGAATATTTCAATTTGCTTGTTCTCTAACAAACTCCAATCTTGTTACTCGATGTTTTCTGGTAAGACATGGACCTCTAGCTGGTAATCTGGCTACTATCTGCTGCTTTCAGCCTATTTCGAAATGTTTGTAGGCTTATTCGGACATTACGAGCAGCCAATAGATCTGTTTGCAACCTTCGAGCGGTGGTTAACCTCAAATAACGAAGATACCCTTCCGCGGCCTTGTCCGGGTCTTCTGGTTATCAGCCCTGTTTCTTGGTAGCGAATAACAACTCTGGATATGGTGCTTTGTTGACCTCCAATTCTTCATTCGTCAAATGTTTTGTTAAAAGTTGAAGCACATCCATTATTAACAAGATAAATTTAAATTTTCACTATACAGTAACACAATTTGCTTCGGAAGTTCTCGATCTCAAAGGATTCTCCAAGACAGAAATGATTTACTCGAGCATTTTTGCTTCCAAAAACATGTCTATTAAGTTGATACATATACAGATTGTCCCAAAAAATTTGACAAAAGACTAATTCCTAACATTTTTCGCCACCATTTCCTATACTATATGGAAAGGTGGACGATTTTTTGGTTCCGGTTCCACAAACGCAAGTCAGTCTTTGTACCTACAAGAGATTGTTCCTTGTGAAGTTCAGTCTTGCTCTATTACCGTTTATATCCCCAGTAG
Organism: Diorhabda sublineata; assembly: GCF_026230105.1. Taxonomy (NCBI): domain Eukaryota; kingdom Metazoa; phylum Arthropoda; class Insecta; order Coleoptera; family Chrysomelidae; genus Diorhabda; species Diorhabda sublineata. The sequence continues at coordinate 3,180,162 of NC_079477.1, read as the reverse complement.
GATCTTTGGGGCTACAACCTACAACCTCAATTCCTCCCTATGTAGTTTCTGCACATCACCAGATCTAGGAGGAGTAAACAATTTAGTGTGAATCGCAGATATTCCTCTTCTGCTTCCCATTCAATGGTTTGTCCGTTTGATGGGCAAGGCAAACCAAGACAATTAGGCGGGTCTTATTTGGATTCATATTTAGTCCACTACCTTTTTGTGCATTTGAGTCGTCTTAGAACTATGTCACAGAATTTATTTTCATTCTTACATCGATGACTATGTCCTCCGAGAAGTCAGTCTTCTAATAAGCTCCACATAAGTGAGGGTGTAGCTTGTGGACATCCCTGTTTGCCCTACTTTTATTTCTGCTGTTCTAGTAGATAGTAGTCGTATCATCCATCTGGAGGTTGACCTATCAACTCTTCTCGCGTCTAATGCTCTTTTTACAGCCTCATGTAGAGTATTGTCTTTTATTCGTCAGGGCATTCTGAATTCTGTTCGTTAAATGCAGCGATGGAGCCTTCCTAGATTTGCCTGTTTGTCTCTAATCTTTTAATGTAGTTATAGACAGGTTTTTAGATGTTCAGGTATCATCTTTTCCTACTTTGGCCCTTCCCCAAGGCTTTCGTATGTACCCCAGCCCAAGACCGCTTTTACTGAGGCGGACCAAGTGCGTAAAGATTCATTCCTGTCCTATTTGAATAAGGAGTTGATCGGTTGAAAGGTGTTTATAGCCAATTGCTGCAGTTTTTCTCGTAGATTCGTAATTTTCTCCTATTTTTTTCTCCGAGGCCGAACTACCGTTACTGGAAAAGTCTTTAGGAAGAGCTGTGCTTTGCATTGTTCGTATCTTTTTCTTATGTTTTTAGGTTGGTTTCCACGTTTCGGAGACTAGTTTCATATACATTTCCTCTTAAATAATGTTTATATTGCGTTAAAGAATTTTTTTGCGCTTGACGTTCTTTCTGTCATCTCTTTTTCTATTTATTTTGATTGTTTTTTTGCCAGATGGAACCAGTTGAAGTAAGACCAGCTAGACACAAAGTATCCTTAACCCATTATGAATGTTTTAGATTGCGCGATTCGTGGTATAACTTGATGTAATTAATTTTTATAGATTGACATTGCAACTTTTTTTTTTTTCTTTAACAATTGTAATAATTATTTTTTAGTGCAGTTGTGCATGCGCTAATCTTGTATTTTCAAGGTTTTTCAATTTAGAAATCAACATTCCTAATATTTTATAAGCATATTATATTTTCTGTGTTTATTTTTATACGTTAAGAACAATTATTAGTACTGGGTGAGCCATAAATGTTCGCAGCTAGACGACACAAATTGTTAAACATCCAACGATTTTTCTTGTGGGTTAAAGAGATTTCCTAAATGATATTTCACCGCCTTCTTGCTGCCCAAACCGTCTCCTAATTTTTTTTTATAAAGTTTTCTTAACTAAACCCAAAAACTTCAATCGAAGTAAAATCAATCGTCAAGATACGAATGAAATCCTGATGCTATGTGGCGAAAATTTTTGAAAATCTAAGACAGGTTTCGGGAATACTCAATAATGAACGTCCACTAACAAAAGTTTCGGACCTGAAAGAGTATACAGCACGGAAATCAAAGAGAAATTAGTTCTGGAGAAACTAATCAGGTAGCTAAAAGTCGTTTTTAAGTCTTAACTCTGAGTTTTGATGAGCGGTCTGCACATGGTTTATACCAATTTGTATCAGCTCTTATTTATTTTGTGCTTTCGAAGATATAAAATCGTTTTGTGCTTTGTAGTGTTGAAGTTTTGTAATAAATTCTTGTTAATGAAATGCCTAAAATCATTACAAAAACAAGTCAAAATAAAGTTCTTTTCTAAGTACATATACAATGAAAATACAGGGAAATGCTCAGGATGTTTAAGCCTTGATTTGGTTTTCTATTATAATAATAATAATAATTATTTCGGGGCGCTCTCGTTTACATTTTGAATTTATTTCTTATGGATTTGATTTCGTTGGATAGAAAATTTTATATGGACCAAAACGTGAAAACTTCTGCACGTTTTGACGAATTGGATAAAATGAAATCTGGTAAAATTTAGAAATCTTTCACTCCAACATAATAAATACATGTGACATGTTTTGCATATAATTTGAAAAGGTTTGGTGAAAAGATTATGTATATAAATATAAAAGTTTATTTCAGATTAAATCTTTAATCTAATTTAATTTTAGAATTGTCTCACGAATATTTCCAATCCGTTAATAATTATTCGTAAACACAGAAACAACTTTTGTCTATAAAACAAATTAATGCATTTAAATGTTCTGGATTTTAGGTCTCTTCTGTTTTAAAATTAGTTTTTTTATAAATTTTTGGAAAAATGATAAAATATATTTCGATAAAGACTTAAAGAAAAGTCGAAACGTCAAATTTTATCTTTCTTTCAAAAATTATTAAAAAATTGAGTTTAAAACAGAATAGACTCAAAATCAAGAACATTTAGATGCATTAATATATAAAAAGGTCTAAGACATAAGAAATCAAAGAAATTTAAAACAAATTATAGCTTCAATAATTCAAAAAAGTGGTAATGCAGTATAAATGTTAGTAAAATTATCAGTATCGTAAGATTTGAAGAAAAAATACACAAACTCTCATTTGAAAACATTAAAATATTATTTCACATATGAAATATGAGTTAAAAAAAAGCCGTGAGCAGCAGAGCTTCATCACGAAAGTCGAATTTTTTCTACTGAATACTCGGCGATAGACCCGGTGGTCTCAAACCCTCTTGTTCAATTCCAATTGACAACAAAGAAAAAATCGTCATAATGACAAGAAATTTCGAAAATGGGAAGTAAAAAAAATCACCCACGATCATACTCGTATTATTCATTAAATAGGAGGCGGTCCAATTCAACAATTACAACGATCAAAATTATTTCGGGCGTTTTGTGCTAGAAGAAAACTTTGAACTTGCGAAAAACGATTCTTCAACATCGCCCCTACTTGCATGCGAAGTTCGAACCCTGTAGTTAAACTTTTTCTGGCCAAAAAATAAGAAAATATAACAAAAATGACCATAAAATGGAGAGGGGTGGAGATGGAAAGTTTCGACCTTAGACAGGAAATCATCTCGCAAGTAATTGAACCTACATGTGAAATTTCATTTTTCAGTCGCTTTTCGTTTGACCTGCAGAGGTGAGCAAAGGTCAAAAACCACTTTTTTTGCACTGCGACCCCTCGAAATATTATAATAACATCAATCTGCCGCCAAAAAAGCCATGTATGCTAATTTTGAACCAAATCGGACCCATAGCAATTGCTCGAGAGACGAAAATAAGAATTGTAGCTTAAACAGATATATTGATATATATATATATATATATATATATATATATATATATATAAACTACAGACATTCGAAAAACCATCATAATCGTGTTCAGGAGGTCTCAAAACATGGGAAAAATGATGTGCCCCCCATTTTTTTTTGTCTCATCACTCGTTAATCTCTTAATTTATTATTGTTCCAAATTCTTCTCATGCGCTGGATCTTTCAAATTTTCTTCATTGGATATTTCATCATCAGAATCATTTTTAAGATCTTTTTCCAAGCAGTTTTCTCGTTCTGATTAATAATCAGTATCATTCCTAAGATCTATATCATTACTGCTGTTTCTTCATAATCAGTTGCTTAACCGTTACTTTTTAACCAAGTTTCATTTTCTTTGGAACCATATTACGATGATTCCTGGTACTTTCTAAGTGGCATTCTTGACATATTTATAGGAATTTGTTGTAATTTTTTGCCAATTTGCCAAACGCACCGAATACTTTTATTGTATTGTTGTGAATCAATAAATTGATGTATGAGAATGTGTTTTGCATAATTTCATTTTATTTCGTTTTACTTTTTGTGCATTTATGCGCTTATTTTGGTAACCTTATACATCACCAGATCTAACCCCCAGCGACTTCTTTCTCTTTCCTAACTTCAGAGTTTCGTGTACAGGAAAAAGATTTTTATCAGCCGAGGAGGTTAAAGCAAAACGTAAACGCCTATTTTAAAGAAAAAGACGGCAACTATTATTTGCAAGAGTTAAAAAGGTTATAGCACCGTTTGACTGAGTATATAGATATAAAAAGATTAAAAAAAAGGTTTTGTTACCTTTGTCGAATGATATTTTGATGATCAGTTACAAGATCTTCAAGTATTTTTGTAATTTAAACACGTTCACTGCCAAGCAATTTTCACAGTTTCATTTAATCGCATCCAATTAATGAAAATATTAATTTAAATACTAAGTTGTGTTTGAAAGTTATGAAAAATGTGAGGTTTTGGACAACAGTTTTATTTCTTAGTTGATTTATGTAAAAAAATCTACTCGGGAGGTAAATTATGAGTTATTTCGTAGTTGGCAGTCAACGTGTTAAATGGATAAAGTTTTTTGATATTAAATGAGAAATTTTTAAGTGAATGCCTTTTCACAATCCAACTATTTCAACTTGTAATATATGTATGGTACAAATTCGAATCTGGTTAATAAAGTATTAAGAATTTGAGGTTAAATTATTTATATATTTATATAATAACAATTTCAATAACAGCTTAATCTGCTAATTACGTTTTTTGCCAATCCCCGCATCTAATTTTAATATTTGGAATGAATTATTCACCTTTTAAGTAAACAAAAATATGTGTACTATAGCGAAGTTATCCGTTTATAAAAATAATTAGATTTTATTTGGTAATTAACCTTGATACATATTTAAATATTTATAAATAAATCTTGTTCATACACGTGCTCTATTGCAATATGTTATTATTTAAGTTAACAAGACTTCCTCATACCATACCGTAAAATAAGCTATTTCCAGGTAAATCATTAACAAAAATATCTTTCAATTAGTCATACATCTCATAAAAGACTTTCTCGATCGGCAACGAATTATTTTCATACATTTTGAGGGACACTTTTCACTTACTGGAGAATGTTTTAGATCATACAAAAAATTTTTGTTGTATTGTATTGCGCGATGCTGTTTGCTGTGTTGGTAGCACGATGTAGATGTTAACATAATCGACGAAGAAGAGGAAAACGGCCAGGTTACGACAGATCAAGATATAATCGAAGAGATGACCAGTAAAAATGGAAAATGACATTCTTGTTTTGAAAAAAAGAAAACTAACCAACAACTTTTGGGATAGTACAATAAAAAGAAAACCAAATAGCTGGGCCTTCATCAAAAGGAAACTGCTGTTTAATGCATTCTATAATGTAAAGAATAGAAAAAGCGTCGATGAGGAGTTAACTGAGCTACGAAATAGTAATTCAAAAAGAAATTAACAGAAACGGAAATTTGACAACAAAAAATGCATATATAGTTGCTGCAGAAGATGAAAATAGTTACACTGTTAATAACGATAATACTATAGATGAATTGGAACTTCTGTGAACTGGACAGAAGAAAGAAATGTGTCTGTTAGTGAAATTTTTCTTTTGAAAAGACTCAAACAAAGAGAAAGCGCTGAAAGTTTCTTTTCTAATAGTTGAGGAATAAATCGAAGCTCATTACTGAATAGTTTTCAACAAAGATATATAAAACAATCGTTTGGGATTGTCCAAGTCTAATAAAATAGTTTGACATCCAATTAAATGCTACAAAACAACGAACATACGCGTTCTTTATAAATTTATCCCATCATTAAAATCAACGATAACATAGATCAAATATTAAATGATCTTGAACTAAATAGAATAGATAGTTCAACTTGAATTGTTGCCAAAGGATATTAAATTGTTAATGCTTTGACGGAATGGTTGAGGTGGCGATCGTCCAGACCATAATTAAATGTTTAATAACATGCAAAAATCTTGATTTGTTTGCATGGTCATTTCTATTGGTAAATCAGTTTAATATCACAGGCGTGTAATGTATTATTTTTATTGTTTGTGTGATTATTAATTAGGTCAAGACATATCTACTTTCTTATGCATATTTCAGAGGAGAACTCTTTGATTTGAAATCTTCTTCTTTATATGTTAAGACCAAGTAATATGATTCCTTCTGGGGCTTCCTGAATAGTGTTGAAGACCAGTTCAATTACTGTTTTTACCTTCACGGTTATAACTGATTTGAATTCCGCTTTTGACTTATATCAATGATGCTTTTTTTATTCACTTCTTTGGTAGCTTCTTCAGTTATTGCAAGGAATATCGTTTTGAGTCCGCTTCGCTAATTATGGTATTGAGCTCAAACTATCCCTTTCCCTGAGCATTGGTTCCCACGTTTCTTGTTTCATAGACCACTTTCAAAATTTTGCTGGATCCGGTAGGCAGCTACATTTCGAGAAAAAAAAAGATTGATTGCTAGATATGGTTATTTATTTGATTATAAAATCAAGTAGACAAATTTTCAATTGATTGTACTGTGAGTGGATATCAAGAAAGCAAAGTTGGCCAATCGAGAAGTGATTCCGTTCAACAGTGACAGGATTTTGGATCCATGGTGGTATTTCCATCGACAGAAATCATGCAGGGCAATAAAATGTTGACCGTATGTCTGAATATCTTCATTAAGGCTTTATACCTACGTAGACCTCCGTGGACCTTTGGTGGTCCATCTGGACCACTTTGGGAATCACGAGACTAGAACATAATTAGATCAAATACATGAAAATAGTTTTTTACTCTTTTTGTTGTATTTTGACGATGATAGATATGGAATCAATTGTATATCTACCCAAATTCTATTTTAAGATCTAATTATCTATTTTTTTTATTTTGATTTATCAAATGAAAGCTAATTTATCACTGAAGCATTGAAAAGAGGTTTCTAATGTGACTTTGGGGTCACAAAAGATAAAAATGATTTAAACATACTCGTTGGAGTTTAATTTTTGATTAGAGTGACTTTACATGGTCCTGATATGGAATCCTTTTACTTTACAGGGATTGGGTTGAGTTTTTGTTTAAATGTGCATTTTTGGTTGATTTACAAAAAAACTTCAAGTGGAGTGGTGGGTATATAGATGCAACTGTATCATTTTTAAGTTAATCAAGTTATATACTAAGGTGTTTCGGTTAAGAACCGGAATTTTTGAATAAACGAATGAAAAATTCAGTGTGCCTATAGATGAGCGAGTGTCTGTTGAGCAGCGCATTCAATAAAACCTCTGATTGTATTCAAAATCGTCCTCTACCTATCTACTACAGTATGTAAATCAAAGTAAATTTCGTTAAGAGAAGAAGACAACGCCTGACCGGCTTGAGATGGAAATAATAAAGAATTGGATTGGAAAAGATTGAAACACCCTTCTCATAATCCTGATTTATCACCAAGCGACTATTATTTATTTGGGAAAGCTTTCGGAGGGGTAGCAAAAGTGTTTAGAGGAGACTATCTAAAAAATCTGTGAGAAATTTCAGCTTTGTAACAAAATAATAAAAATTTTATATAGTGAAATGCTGGTTTATATTTGAACCAACCTCGTATAATTAAAAAGAAGAGGAAGTTGAGAATATAGAAGGAAGAGTGTCACTACCATATTTTTAGAATCTAAATAAGTCAAAAATTACAAAAAATTTAAAAAAAAACTTTTTGAAATAGACGTTGGTTGTTATATTTAGACCAGTCTTGCTTATAATTACCTCTACTGATTTATACACCTGTTGATAATTGTCTTGTTGAAAGAATTTGCCATATAATTATTAAAATATTAATTATAGGTGTGTAGCCGAAGGATGTAGATTTCCATTTTTAGTCATCGCCTTGTTAACATATCATCAAGTGGTAATTAAAAAAAAAACTTCAAGCCGTAATCAATTTCGTGAAGATATCCGACATTATTTTTACACGATATTTTCGAGACAAGGGGCATAATAATTTGTAATTATTGTTCATGGTGTCCCAATAATAACTTTCGCCCAAATCCATATTTTCACAGTTTTTTCTTTACAAACATCTATAACACAAGTCAACAACAATTTTTTTGTTTGGAATTGTTTTTAAACAAATATTTTTTATTGTATGTAACCAAAATAATCAAAGGTTCCATTTATAGCAAATAACGTTTGTTTTTGTTTGTTTCACGAGGAAAAATAAACATTTTAAGATTTTGACGGACAATTTGAGGAGCAGCGGTTTTAACACTGTTGTGACTGTCATGGTGAAAACGGTTTCATCGTAGAATTAGAAACGCTTGCGCAGTTTGTACTAACTTTTTTATTACTACACTTTTTTTTGGAGTTATCTAACCTTGCGTCAAAAGATATAAAAACTACTGTGAATAAAGTCAGTGTTCATCCAATTTCACTGTTGATTTCGTCTACATCTTAATAGTGGCGACAAGTTCACCCATGGGATGAATCAGAATCAAACTTGGAGCAAATTCATATCACTTACGCTGGTCCGTTTCATGATTACTTCGAAAGGAACTATCGAATTGCTGAAAGACATATTTGCGACTCATGACCTAACCATGATGGTCTCGGATAATGCGCCAATCTTTATGAGTGAATAATTAAAACGATTTTGTTCCCAGAATGACATTTTTTAAAAACTCATAGCGCCGAGTTATCCAGCCACGAACGCAATGTTCAGACTCTTGAACATCGATTAAAAACCATGGTTATCGATCCAGATTCCATGTATGCAAAAGTCCTCCAGATCTTGTTCAGATACAGGTCCACTGACTTGTGGAAAATATCCAGCAGAGCTTTACCGTGGAAGAAACATAAGATGCCAACTGGATGTACTTCGTACAATCAATCACAAGTCAAACGTTGATCATGGTCTCCAGAGTCATCAATTAAGCGTGTTGGCGAGGTACTACGCCAACAACCGGAATCAGTGGAAGCTTGGCACCATTCTCAAGAAGCTCGGAGAACTACATCGTTCAGCTCGACAGCTTCGGCGTTCATAAATTCCAAAGAAGAAGGTTCACTTTGCCCCTGAACCAGAGGGAGATAATTTGCAACCTATCTCGACTGCTCATTCCTCCTCCAAACCTACATGACTTTCAACTTATTCATGATCTAGATTCTGACAGTACTCAACGTGGTAGACCTTCAAGTTCAGACCTGAGTCAGACTTCAACACCAGAGGTTGCAGTTTCAGGAGTCGCTCCAGAGCCTCCCACTACTGATATCAGGCGTTCCAACCGTCCTCGCAAATCGCCATCTTACTGGAAAGACTGTATAACGTGTTAATAAGCGTGGGAGACTGAGGTGATTCAGAGATGGAGTTAGGAAGGTTACTGGTTTGAAACGGAAATTGTAGATAGACACGGCAGTCTGCGTGCGAGCTGTACTAATAAAATACATCACTTGTATCGCTCGAAATCTAAAATGGCGTCCAAAAATGATTCTTTTTGCTACATTTGCGACGGAATTTGTAAAATCAGTTTTTCGCCTGTGCTTATAAACGTCAGAACCTAAGTTCTCATTTAATAACTGTAAAAATATATTAAAAGATAAGATATTATGTTATAACTTATGAATTGCAAAGAATCTACGATGTGTAATGAATAACGTTCTTATCTCTATAAGCATGTTATTTTTTCAGTCTTGTATCGATAATAAAACGTGTATAAAGTTGGTAGTACCAAGAATATAGAGCCCACTGATCACATCAATGATTGCTACTTTTGTCTAATTAACCTAAGCAAACGTCAAAGAGATTCAGTACTCAGATCTACTGTTAACAACCACTCTAGAGCCCCTTTGTCTCCTCATTCAAATCCAAATGTCTTATAGTACTAGATGTACGATGTTCTATCCGAAACAGTGTCTATTGAACCACATCTTGATTCAAAAGAGTTCAATGACTTAGAAAGAGACTTGAATATACTTAAACATGAAGCAGAGCTATTAACTCCATGGCTAAAACAGTTGAATTTGCTTGAAAAGTTGGCGAAGTGATCAAAGAAAACATTGAAACATTCTTTAAATTTTTTCAAAGATGGAATTTGTTATTGTAATAATGCAAGAGATTCATTTGTAGTATTAGGAATTTGCTTTAATTCTGAGCTTTGTAGAGCCTTATCAACAGCTCTACAAAAAGTTTGAAAGCAGTCCCTCCTCATAATAAAGTGGCTTCTTCTTTAGTGCTAGAAAAATTACGAAAGCAATATCGTGCTTCAAAGTTTGGATCAATGATAAAAAGATTTCAAGGTGGTAGGTTTCTCGGTGGAAATATGAAGACCAATCATATTTTGATGCTTCCGTTGTATACAAAATTAGCACCCATCAAGCAATTTGTGAAGGTCAAGCTTTTGAATACTTCAAAAGTACTTTTCCTGTCAAAGAACGCCACGAAAAACATATGCATGCACACTAAGATTAGTTAAAAGATAAATTTGGGGAATATCTGGAAGAGCAAGGTAAATGTTTTCATCAAAATTTTCATTTTTGAAGCTTCTTTTTGTTTCTTATTATATATTTGGAGATTTATTTATTTTCCTTTGAGAAAATAAGCGATTAACGTATCAATCGATTTTTTTTTACTTTTGAGATACATTTTTTGTAGTTTTTATTTGTATCCCTTCCACTGACCCATTTTTTTAGGTTATATAAGGAATGTATCGAGCTTCCTTTATAAAGTCACCCCTTTTAGCTTTGTTTCAAATAAGGCTGACCATAAAAGGAGCGGATTATCTATAACTAATGCATAGAGTTGAAGGTTTTTCCAAAATTACCTTCAAAATGAAACTCCTTACGTTTGATGGTTGAAAACTTTCAGAGAATTTCATATTTCAAGTACTTTTTTTCATGAACAATGAAATAGATAGACATCTCGTAGCTAACCACTCAATAAGTCGCGTGACACATTTTTTTGCCGAAAATCATTCAAATACAATCATTTCAACGCTTCTCTAACTTTTCGAAGGATTTATTTTGCCTTAAAGTAGGCTTCACTTTCAGGAATTGCTTCTTTATTTAGGCTGAATTTCTTAACAGCGAATATTTTCTTGAGATAAGCTAATAGCCAGTAGTCACTGGAGCCAGATATGGACTATACGGTGGATGAGAAAGCAATTCGAATTGTAGTTCGTTCAATCTAACAATCGACTTATGAATCGGTGAAATAATGGATGAAATAGACCGTTTTTCCTTGACTTTTGCATTTAAATGATCCAACAACTCTATGTAGTATTCGCTACTGATTGTCTCTCCTTTTTGCAGATTGTCGATGAACAATATTCCATGCGCATCCTAAGATATTGAAGCCATAATCTTCCCAGTTGATTGTTGTGCCTTTGGACGCTTCGATCGTGGTTCACCGGCTGCAGTACACTCAGATGATGATTGTTTTGTTTCCGAAGTAATGTGATGGATCCTTATTTGATCCATTGTCATATATCGATGCAAAAAATCATCAACATTATTTTTGATCAACTGTGAGTAAACGCGGCACCCACTTTGAAAAAAGCTTCCTCATGGTCAAACGTTCTTGGATAATTGTAAACACAGTGCCTTCTGATATCTTCATTGCTTCAGCTGTTTCACGCAATTTCAATTTTCAATTTCTGGAGTAACCAACTCAATTGGACGACCAGAACGTTCACCATCATCGGTATCTGTACGACCACTTTAAATTTAGCAAACCAATGGTTCTTATCGATGGAGCAGAGTCGGGATAATACTTTTGGAACCATTACTGAGCTTGTACAGTATTTTTTCCATCAAGATTTGACAAGATGTGTCAACCACACTAATTATTGAGTGATGTAATAGATTATTGATAAAACTATGAATCATTTCAACACACTCCTCAAATCAATTAGTGAATTACTTTTGTTTTTATAATTTTTTGCGATACAACAGAAAGGAAAACATTGAAACGCTTTAGTACCTGGAGAATTTTGCAAACCACTAGCCTTCAGATAACAACAAAGATAAGAAATTATTAGTTGAGTTCACTTCCTGTGGATTTACGTCAAAAATACGGCAATCTTATGAACCGTGTATATACAATCAGCATTTAATAGTACAGGTAACGGATAACTGTATGCAGAAGCAGCTTGTTAGGATATCAATTAGTCTAACCCTAAAGAACCGTCAATCCACAACTATATTACTAATCTTTTCGTGGTCAAACTCTAATAAAATAATTGTCCTTCAATTCGAATATCTTTTTTCAATCCGGAAGCTTGTATTATCTTAAAACAATCGCATTTAGTTTATAGATAATGACATTAGATCAGTGAAATTTTACAGAATAAAATTAACTTAGAACTTTTAGAATTTCAATGGTCTGTTCAGTAGTAAATTGGTGAAACAGAGCCAGGTCAACGACCTTTCTTCTATGCTCTAAACTGTTTAGTTTAGTTTTTGGTCAACTCTGGATCGCCTATAAGTCAAGCTCCAAATTTATGAGCAATATTCCAAAGATGGACGAATTTGGATCTTGTTAAGAATGAGTTATTACGGCTTATATATTTTTGGTCTTGAAGAGGGCTTCAGGTTTTTGTGAAACTGCCTCAACTAATTCGGATAATTCACGTCATACAAATTTCAATATTTCGAAATAACTTCTTCGCCCCTAATCGTCGGATCTGACAATAGTTGATCCAAAAAATGTGAAGATTTGTCAGATCACGAAATCTATCAGACTCGATCGCAGGGTGATTGGTTGTGTTTGAGAATCCATTTAATTTTACCACTTTCCGTTACGTTTAGAGCTGTCAGCAGTATCTATTCAACCACATCTTGATTCAAAAAAGTTCAATGACTTAGAAAGAGACTTGAATATACTTAAACATGAATCAGAACTATTAACATCATGGCTAAAACAGTCGGATTTGCTTAAACAGTTGCTGAAATGATCAAAGAAAACATTGAAACCTGTGAAGATTGTTCGGATCATGAATTTTGTAAGAACCAAGCACAGAGTGATTGGTTGTGTTTGAGAATCCATTTAATTTTACTACTGTCCGTTACGTTTAGAGCTGTCAGCAGTATCTATTCAACCACATCTTGATTCAAAAAAGTTCAATGACTTAGAAAGAGACTTGAATATACTTAAACATGAATCAGAACTATTAACATCATGGCTAAAACAGTCGGATTTGCTTAAACAGTTGCTGAAATGATCAAAGAAAACATTGAAACCTGTGAAGATTGTTCGGATCATGAATTTTGTAAGAACCGAGCACAGAGTGATTGGTTGTGTTTGAGAATCCATTTAATTTTACTACTGTCCGTTACGTTTAGAGCTGTCAGCAGTATCTATTCAACCACATCTTGATTCAAAAAAGTTCAATGACTTAGAAAGAGACTTGAATATACTTAAGCATGAATCAGAACTATTAACACCATGGCTAAAACAGTCGGATTTGCTTAAACAGTTGCTGAAATGGTCAAAGAAAACATTGAAACCTGTGAAGATTGTTCGGATCATGAATTATGTAAGACCCGAGCACAGAGTGATTGGTTGTGTTTGAGAATCCATTTAATTTTACTACTGTCCGTTACGTTTAGAGCTGTCAGCAGTATCTATTCAACCACATCTTGATTCAAAAAAGTTCAATGACTTAGAAAGAGACTTGAATATACTTAAACATGAATCAGAACTATTAACACCATGGCTAAAACAGTCGGATTTGCTTAAACAGTTGCTGAAATGATCAAAGAAAACATTGAAACCTGTGAAGATTGTTCGGATCATGAATTTTGTAAGACCCGAGCACAGAGTGATTGGTTGTGTTTGAGAATCCATTTAATTTTACTACTGTCCGTTACGTTTAGAGCTGTCAGCAGTATCTATTCAACCACATCTTGATTCAAAAAAGTTCAATGACTTAGAAAGAGACTTGAATATACTTAAACATGAATCAGAACTATTAACATCATGGCTAAAACAGTCGGATTTGCTTAAACAGTTGCTGAAATGATCAAAGAAAACATTGAAACCTGTGAAGATTGTTCGGATCATGAATTTTGTAAGAACCAAGCACAGAGTGATTGGTTGTGTTTGAGAATCCATTTAATTTTACTACTGTCCGTTACGTTTAGAGCTGTCAGCAGTATCTATTCAACCACATCTTGATTCAAAAAAGTTCAATGACTTAGAAAGAGACTTGAATATACTTAAGCATGAATCAGAACTATTAACACCATGGCTAAAACAGTCGGATTTGCTTAAACAGTTGCTGAAATGATCAAAGAAAACATTGAAACCTGTGAAGATTGTTCGGATCATGAATTTTGTAAGACCCGAGCACAGAGTGATTGGTTGTGTTTGGGAATCCATTTAATTTTACTACTGTCCGTTACGTTTAGAGCTGTCATTTCGACTTTAGTATTTATTGGATGGAAAGAGCACTTGAAGAAGTTGATAAACGGGAAAGAAATAGAATGTAGTAACAGGAAAACTGCAAATATATTTATGAAAATATTAATAGAAGACTAAAAGAACAAGAAGAAGGCAATGGGAACTGAAATTAGGACAGAAATGCTAAAATACAGTTAAAGAAAAATATACATGAAGTAATATTAATAATAGTATGGAAGAAAGAAGTACGTCATCAAGATCTACCGCATGTTAGACAAATGGAAAAAGGAGAATCCATGAAGTAGAATCAGTTCTCCAGTCTTCTCTTCTCCAGTTCTTCTTCTTGGACTTCTTTTTCCAAATATTTTGCTAACAATGTGGCTGAAAACAACGCACATCTGGTTTTTTCGCATTATGTGATACTATCTATCAGGATTCATCTGCATCATCTGTGTGTTCTCCTTGGGCTCTAAGTCTCAGCTCCTTAGTGTTAATACCTGTTTCCTTAAGTATATCCATCATTTTTCCATGCTTTCTTCGATCTAATACCTTTTGATAGTCTATTAAACATGAATACACATGCAAATGTGCAACTTTTATCTTTTAGAATCATATATGCTGTTGTCAGATGCGAAAACTGCATTCATATCAACTTAATTTCCCCGTGGTGCTGGAAGATTGTTTGGATAAAAAATCTACCTCTGAAGGTCTACTTCTCCGAGAAACTGGCTTTTGAAGGAAGCCAACAGCAGAAGAGAAATAGGTCAAGACACAGATCCATTAGGATAAGACCTAGTGAATCACTTCATGGCGACGTTCACCACTAAATTAGATTGTTTATCTGCTGGGTGTGAATCTATATTTCTAAAATAGATAAATTCATTTGTATTTATTGCCTGATCTATAATCTGATAATTATTAAAATATAAGGTTGACTCAAGGAGTACGATAGAATATACCTGCATTTGGTTGCGTGATCAATGACCTGCTCAACGCGAAACCAAGGATAAGGTCGCTACCATTAATATTTTGTTGTTGGACAACACCATGATACATTCAGTTTATTTTTTTCTATACATAGTAGGTCAAAACCGTTATAATACTCCTGACCGAGTTGATGTTTTAATCCGTGCAGTTATTTATCTAAGGAATCATTTTATAATTTATGAACATCCCAAATTATGTCTTTCGAAATTATTGATTGAAGATCTATATTTTTATTGGTAGGAAAAAAACTGGTATGCCATAATTATTTTTTTGCGAATCTTTATAGAGCAGGTAGATTCCCGAATCGGTTACTGAAACTATCTGAAGAAATAATTTTATTTGGAGACTAGAATCAATTGAATTATCTGTATAGGCAGATGGAAAAAGGATCTATGAAGTAGAAATGACAGAAGACGGATTGAAAAAAAAATTGACAAACTAAAATGATTTTGACAAGTGACAAGTGACAAGATATAGAGATCCGATGCCGAAACTAGTGCTTCAAAGATAAACGATAGACAAAAAGAGAAAGAGGAGACCAAGAAAAAAATGGCATGTTATGGAAAACCAAGAAAATGAAAAGTTTGAGAATTGAAGAGAAACAATAGGAAAATAGATGTTGATAAGATCTTGAATTATTTCATCGCTTTTCTACATTATATCGTTTTTGTCAAATATTAGTCCAGGACATTTACGAAATTACGTGACAAAATTAATAGTAGAAAAAAATACAACACCATCTTGTTCTAGGGGTTAAATAAAAGTTATGTGCATAAAATTCAACATTTTTTGTCTACGCGTTATTTTTTTAAACAATAAAAACACCAAAAAATCGGTACAAATTTTGTTTTTTGCGTTTTGCGCTGAACCTACGCAAGACTCGACTTTGTTACTATGGGCATTATTGTAGAGAATTGAAAAATCTTTAAAATACATTTTTATACATTGAATTTCGATAATTTCTTTCTTAGATAATTTGATCGAAACGAGAAAATTTTCAATTTTTAATAATTTGTTTAATTTTAATTATAAAAGTTTCTTATTCACTGAAAACCGAGATCTCGATGCACTTAATCAGTACCCTAAAGATGGGCCCTGTGGCCCCAATAGTTTTTGCAAAATGGCAACTAAACCAAAACACAATTTTTTTTAGAACTTAAATTATTAATTTTAGCAACAAATTAATGTGACAGCTAATTTTAACTGAACGAGTTAGCCAAGTTTAAAAAAAAATATCCAAATCGGCCAAATAGTTACTGAGATAATTAATATTTTTGAGCGCTCCGCATATTTTAAGTCTGTCGGAGCATTTTTGAAAGCTTCTTTTCATTATCATCAGTGGAGAAAAACATTGTCACTTATACTGCTACCAAATGCACATTTTCAATAACAGATTATTGAAACTTTCATTGATAAAATATTCAAGTTTCCCCTACAAAATGACGTAAAAAACATTCCTTAATATTAAAAAAACAAAGCCGCAGTGAATTTAGAAAAAAATGTCTGAATTCGACCCAAATTAAACTGCCAGCTTTCCGAATATGACATTGGTATTTTTATTTATTATATTTAAAAAACAATAAATTGTTTATAAACACTTATTTGAGGTCAAAAAATAATTCAAAAAACTGAGACGGGGGATTTTTAATTCAACTCTTCTTTGTTCCAACGTGACTTTCCAAATGTTGATAGGACCATCCGGGGAGCAAGAATGGTCCTTTGAAAAAAATGACATCTTATGGTTTAATTACTATTTTGCAAAAACTATTGGGCCCACAGCGCCCATCTTTAGGGTATTGATTAAGTACATCAAGATCTCGGTTTTCAGTGAATAAGAAATCTTTATGTTTAAAATTAAACAAATTATAAACAATTTAAAAAAATATTAAATTATCTAAGCAACAAATAATCGAAATTTAATTTATAAAAAGTTTATTTTGAAGATTTTTCAATTCTTTACAATATTGCCCGTAGTAACAAAGTCGAGTCTTGCGTAGGTTCAACGCAAAAAACTAAATTTGTACCGATTTTTTGGTGTTTTTATTGTTTAAAAAAATAACGCGTAGACAAAAAATGTTGATTTTTAAGCAGATAACTTTTATTTAACCCCTAGAACAAGATGGTCCTATTGAAAGAGGAAGAAGAAGATGAAGATCGGACTAACAATTCATTATCGTTTGAATGTGCTGTTGAAGGAACTCAAATTTGTTTGGCGAGAAGAAACATCATTCATTATAGAATATCAATAATTTGTCAAAAATGGAAATGGCTCTATGGCTACTTTGATTTTTCTTGATTAATTACCCCATACCCCATACACCAAGTATACAGATATTAGTCAGAAATATATTGACAATTATATGGACTTGTTGGAAAAGTTTTTACTGTTAAAAACTAGACGTAATGAAACGTATAATGTTTATTAGACGAAACCATACAGGAATTTTTTCTAGAAACCTCGCTGTATATGTATTAGGTTTGTAGGTCTATAATTAGAACAAAAATAACAGAAAAACCAGATCATATCGATTATTATTAAGAAAACATTGTATATTGAAAAAAATCGAGATAAAATTGTTTTTATAAAAGTAAAGTTGTGTAAAGTACTTCCCTCATTTTAACATTCTCATAAAAATATAGTTATCCTTTTTATAAACCAAGGCTGTTTACATAGATTAGATTTACTTTTATTTTAATGTATGCCATTACGGTGGATTTATGAGAATTCGATATTGTGTACAGGCCTAAATCAACAACATTTTGATATCATCGAAATTATAACATTTTTCACGAAAAAATTCAACATAAAAGTAACGTAGTAACGTTCATAGATCAGTCAAAGATACAAGTAAATCTAATAAAAAACGAAACGTCTCCGAGTAGAGACTAGAAGCAACAAGAAAGTAGTTTTTGTATGTGTTAGTTTAACGGTTAAACCCAGGTCAATATGAGCAACGTTCTGGTCGGTCTACTGCAGTTGATGATGACCAAATCAACACACGAATTGAAAGAAATTCATTTAAAACAATTAAAAAAATTTAAGGCGAAATTACATTAGTTGTATTTTTTGAGCTGCTTTCAACGAACCAAACGATAAATTCTGATGTGTACTGTCAACAATTAGTGAAACTGGATGAAGAAATCAAAGAAAAACGGCCAGAATTCTCAAATTGGAAAGGTTTAGCGTTCCACCAAGATAATTCAAGACTTCATACATCTTTGCAACTTGTGGGAAACTATTGGAGCTGGGCTATGAAGTGATACCACATCCTCCATACAGCACTGATCTGGCACCATCTGATTACCATTTATTTCAAAGTATGCAGACTGATTTATACTTTCACAAATGACGATGACCTTCAATCGCACCTGATAAGGACCAAAAATTTTATGAGCATATTTGGGATATGAACGGTGCCAAAAGATACTAAAATTTGTCCAAAAAGAACAGTCGTTGTCAAGTGGATCAAATTGACGGAATGTACGATGATATATAGGACTCCTTAACTAAGTCTTTTCAAAAACGTGCATTAAAATCAAAAAGTTGATAAGAACCTGAGACATATTTTGTATTTTTGGCGCTCCTCGCTCAACGACCGGGACTTCGCGAGCTGTGTCATTGAAGAGTGTTCCATATGGAGAGGGAAAATGCAAATCAGGATATACGAAATTTGCTCATGACGTGGATGGTCGATGCAAGGCAAGGCGATGGTTAGAAGGTTTGAGATTTGTTCAAGACAGACTGGAGAAAGTCGCCAGGGAATTTGGTATAGAAAACAGCTTCAGCAATAATAAAACGAGGACCAGTCTATGGATAGTGACTAGGAAACAGACAACCTGCATGATAACTTTACTGTAGATGAAGATGACAGTACGAAAACTGTAGAAGATAATTATACGCTAATAATATGGAAATCTTACCAAATGTGCAGAATGTGATAAACCGAGTACACCGGGGAGTATAATCTGTGAACTTTGACAAAAAATATGTTTATATGTTATCATAGTTCCCTCTATGTTTTGATACAGTGAGTGTCAACATTCCAGACGTTGCTTGAGGAAAAGGTAATTTTAAAAACATTCCCAAGACAGCTATCGAGCAAACGACGATTCTTACGAGCTAGAAAAGAAGGAAGAAAATATCGACGACATAGATCTGAAAAATGCAACACCGAAAAAGAAAATTTTATAACTTGTAAACGAACAGTACACCTATTAGTGCTACGAACTTATCCACTGACCTAGATCGTGAAGTCCGCCCTTTTCTATTATGTAGAATAGAATCTAAAGTTTGGCGGATGCGGTGGCAATTCCCAGAAGAGGCAATCTATTTATATTATTTTTAAAAGTTATTTACAGTGTGGATGTTTTTATACAAACAATTTCTGTTTTTTTGTTCACTTTTAGAATCTGAATTATCGAGAAATCCGTTGTATATAAATAGACGCTCGTAAATCAGTCAGTTGATAATAGTTAAGAATTTGATGAGTGTTTAGTATTAAGTCTTAGTGCATAGTTTAGTGAATGGTGATCAATTTAGTGTATGAATTAATTAATGATCTCTTGGCTTCGATTCCTCAAGCTAGTATTTCATTGATTCTTCGATTTTATTTGTCAATTTTGCTCCTAAGTATTCAAATTCACTAATTTTCCAAGTTTCTTCACTAATTTAATAAATATTTTTTGGTACCAACCATATCCTGGCCGAGAATCATATACTTTTTTTTTCTTTTCTTCTTTATTCTGGTTATCAAAGCTAAATTCTCTTGCATATGAAATTATTTGCTACTGATGGTGATAAATATCTATTTCTTTATCTTGGATCGATGTTGGCAATATTTTAGTAGTAATGGGATTGGAAATCCTTGGAATGAGTTGTACAGCATCTGCATGAAAACTTAAAATGTTACTTCATTTAAGTAATAATCGAGACTTGACACGAATACACTTTTTTTCTTGATTATATCAATAGAAACTCAGTTAATAGAATAAATACATATTAATCTTATGTAATTGTTGTTATCTTAATACTATTATTGCAACTGTTATTTTATTTGAAATGCAGATGAAAAAAATCTGTTATCCATTATACATTCAACGTATAATTGAGGGTACTTTATAAGAAATACATACATATATATATACAGGTTGTTGGAAGTGTCGTTTATAAACAGAAGAAACAGTACTAGGCTCTATTTTGTTTCTTCTGTGTTTTTGCAGTCGATACTAATTTCTCCTGAAGCAACCCTCATCCCACGGCACTCCAAAGGATCATATCTAATGTCCTAATCATGGGGAGATCAATTTTCAGTCACCTCAACTCAGATCGAATGCCGGGCTAACTGCCTGGATTTAAAAAAATATAGACCCTTTCGTTTTTATTCATCATTGAATCCATTTGCCTTAATCGTAAGCACGTTTCTCCAATTTTGGAAAGATCTTTGCTTAACTATTCACATATGAACGCGGAGCACGAACTTTACTTATCGATTCTCTACTCAGAATTATTAAAGGGCTCGATATTTTACAAATTATAAAAATGCACAATCATTTGCCGAATCTTTACCTTTATTTATTTATATTTATTTTTAATGGACAACAATTCTTAGGTTGTTAAGGGCTGAAATCGACATTTACTTAGATATAGTTCAATTCTACGGGTCTTATTGATCCTCGGTTGTAATTTTCTCCATTTCTTTCGATCCCTTCCTACTAATACCCTTATTATCTCATCTATATACCACTTGAATCCTTGTTACCATTTTTTCTTGATGTTTGAACGGTCAAGTGACTCGAACCATGTCATGTTTTTTTTGCTATCTCATGTCCACTCTTTACAAGGCGCGTTTATGTTTTTGTCTTGTAAACCAGAAGCCCCGTATATTTTCCATCCATAAGGATGGGCGCCATGGTGATCTTTGAACTTCTGGTCCAACCATCCCTACTTTACTATTGCCTTCTTTTTTTTTTATTCTGATTCTTCAACCTTCAGCACCATTCTCATAATTTTCTGCTATGGCAAATTGGCGGTTTGTCCTAACGATCTTGTTCTTTGCGCTTTAACTGTTTCTATTATTTCGGCTTCTTTTATATCGTTATTTTTTCTTCTTCTTTCCCATATTTCCAGCTCCTTCTTACTTTTTTTTTGTCAACGTTCATTTTTCTGCATCCACGTCGAGTAGAGATCGAGTAGAGATCGCTTAAGAAAGAGCAATATTATTCTAACCTAAATTACTAAAATTAGATCACTAGGATCTTACTCACTAGTGGATTTTAGAGTTTAATGTTTTAATAACACTACAACCAGCAAGTTCCATTTCTTTTTGTGGTCATGTTTGTGCTGTTTAGGAGCTGGATTGTCTCGAAGTTCACACGATGAAGCAGCCGTTGTTTGGTTGTGTTTTGGTTAACACTTCTCATCTGGATATCCCGATGTATGTCAAAGTTTCCGCAGTACTAGGGTACGTCGATGATGCTCTTTAGTATCTTTTTCTAGATTCGTTGAATGATTTCGATGCTGCTTTCACTGGTAGAACCATAACTTTAAATAGGTCTCAATATTTGCTTGTATAGAAGCAGTTTGTTGTACGTGGATTACTTGAAACTTCGTTTCTTTTGGCCAAGTCTCATGTCTAGAGATATACTCAGATATTTTGTTATATTAGCATTCCTGGATGTATATCTGAGTACCTATCTTTTTTATTCTTATGTAAATGGATTTAGATTCATTCAACTAGTCCAGTTGCTAATTTGGTCAATGGATGTTTGTTACTATTCAGCAGTTTGTTCGTGTGACGTCGAAACTGCTAAAATTCTAGCGAATGGCGCTCCAAATTTTATTCGAAACCGAAGCAACGTCTGTCGGAAATCAAGGAGTTCCTCTTCGTTTTTTTTGTCAATAAGAAGTACCACTTAACCAGTTTGGGGTATATTTATAGTTTATTAAAGTCATTTCCAGAAACGCGCCATGAGTTCATTGAAGGTTAAGAAGTAATTCGCTGAAGATACCGAAGACAATCCCAGTCGAGGCTTACAACAAGTGTAGTGTAAATTGGATTAGGTGCTGGTTCAGAATGAGCCAATTTTGAAGAAGATAATGAAGATTTGTATTAATAATTTTTAATAAATAGGAAGTTAACGATTCAAACTGAAATGTGTCTAATTATAAATATATAAAATATTTGTAAAATATTCTCGCAGTTTATTATGTATATTTTGTAAGAAAAATGTATTTCAAGTTTGCATAAAATTGAGAAACATCAAAGAAGATCATTTTTTTTCTAATTATCGATCATTCATTATGAAGCAAATTATAATAATGCGGTTCGAAGTAATTAGTTGCAGTTGGTTAAGTGTGAGTCACAGTAAAAACATAAACAAAGAAATAAGTAATTGGGTGAAACAGTATATTTCTATAATGCAAGGTTAATAATAACCTTATTTGAAGTAAATCTACAGGCAGACCATAAACAATGGATATGAGAATATTGTTTGACAAATACCCTTGAAAGTTTGTATTTAACTTAACTAACTTTGATCACGGTATTCGCTACAGTTACATCTACAAGGGTCCACATTATTCCTCTTGGTACGCACATATCAAATAAATAGTTTGACCTTTCAAATATTGTTATGTTGTCTTTTAAATAAATAATTATCATAAGTGACTGAAAGGATAAGTTCAAGAGGCAACAATAATGTGAAAATAAACGTACAAAATTTATGCGTTGTCGATGAATTTTTTCACTTAAATCTAACGATGATTCAGACTCTAAAAAGTCTCGAATATTTCATCGATCCTTCTCTTGAGCTACGAATCGAATAGATCTAAATAAATATAAAAGAAAAAACTTATTCAGGGTGATAACTGTTATGTTCTAAATAGGAAATTTTCTGGTTAAATAAGAACTACAGTTAGTTATTCACTCAGACTAAACAGCAAGGTTCACTGCAATGACTTCTTTCTATGGTTTTAGCCATTATTTTCTAGACTGTATACCTCTGTAGTTTCCGCATTAATCTTTTATCACTTTCTTGAGTATTGGTACGACGATTGCCATTTTCCACGCTTCTGGTATTATATCTTGTTACCAGATATTACTTATTGAACGATAGATTCTCGTCTTTCAAGCAGTTTTGCCGTATTTCATTCTATTCCGTTCTTTTTCCTGTTGTAAGCTCCTGTACAGAAGACATTTGTCCAGGAATTCTAAAAGATCTACATGCTAAGATCATAATCTCCCATGCAATAGCCATCCTTGGATCACGCAGGCAATTATGGCCCAGGAAAAATGAAGTTGCCATCATTTTTTGAATCTCAATCCAATCCTATAGGTTTTGTCGGACCAAATTCATGTTTCCCCGCGACCAGCGACAAAAAACGCGTGCATTAAAGAGGCCTTATGTAGGTGGTCATGTTTGCGACCAGCGACTACGACTGATTTTGAAAACGCTTCGTTCTGTTGACGGGAAAGTTTGTTGAAAACATTCAAAGTAAAAAAGTAAAGTCGAAGGTGTATTCTAATAGAAACATCTGCCTCTATTCAATCAAATAGCACGACCTAACCATATGGTACTAGGCTACTAGTTAAGTAGTTAAGTTTCTACTACATCCAACAGCTTGTACGTAATTTTTGTTATTATTACTTGGCTATGCTAAATTGTCATTTCATTTCCTATTGAGAAAGGACTTTTGTTTTCCAAAATTTCATCATTTTGACCTATTTCCAATTTCTTTTGATAGTAACTTCATTTTTCTTCATAGTACCGTGTTTGCTAAAAACTGATGTCCTTCATAGCAGCCCTGACGGAAGTTTAATGTCCTACTCGCTCGAGTTATTCGGTTTAATTCGTCCTTAAGTACGTGGAAACATACTAAAGGGGGCTTTACACGCTACGATGAATCGCAACAATGTGATTGACAGATTATTGTCGCTTTACATCCTGAAAGCCGAGAGCGCCGTGGAGCTGATAACAAACGCGGATTTCAAATAATTGTATGATAAAGGTCGAGACTGTTCCTCCAATTTCAAATTAAAATAATCCAACTTATCGAGAGTCGAATGTAAAATTTAATTTAGTGATTAAGCACGTTTTCCACTTCATTTTTTACATGTATGTGTGGATTAACTGAATTGGTTTTAGTGTTAGTGTGAAGCAACTAGAGACATTTAAAAAAATGTAGGCTGAACTTGAGGGATTCAAACAATGGAGATTTATCCTGGGAAAACATTATATTTATTTGTGAGTAATCTGTTTATTTAATAACTTTCGAAGGACGTTAAACTATGAGATTATATTTGTCAAACTTTATTCCATGATATTGCATTGAGAGTTTCAAGGAAATGTTTTTTTGTTTATACACAACAATTCGCCAAGATCAGCTCTGTTAATACTGAATAGTTTATGGGGAAAAGCTAGTAGCGAAGGTGTGTAGTAAAGTTTTCTGATAGATGTTCTCTCATCCATTGAGGATTCTTATTAGACCTATAGCGGCGATTTTGATGATTAACATGAACGTGCTTTTATCAGAAAACAAAACATCATCTAATTGGGTTACTCGAGGTTTTAAGTTGGTATCGTTTCATAGGGATGCATTTAATTTTCCTTCAATATTCGAAAAATTCATGTGTAGCTAATGTAAGGCTCCTTTTGGATCAGAATTATGTGGATTTGTTGAAAATCAAGCATCATATCAACTTCTGTATCATGACCAAAAGAAAATAAACAAAACTTTTTTATTTCAATTCAAATCAGTAAAAAGCAACATTGCAATTGTTTAATATCAAAAGCAGAAAGTATTGAGTGCAATAGTTAGATGGAAATTCTTATTTTTATTAGTTTATCCTCTGAAATGGTACCTTCTGGCATTATAGAAGGACGATAACACGATTTTATGCTTCAATAATGAAATTTACGTATCAAAATCAGTTCGAATAAGATACTTGAATAAATAATCGGCGTTATAACAACTACCTCGCACCCACATGTTCCAAAATATATGTCTAAAACAATGAAGAGGTTCCTACTACTTCTCATTCCTCCCGATGGAATCGTCAGTCTTGTTTGCTTCATCTATGGGTTTAGTGGAAGTAGGGTAAGGTAATGCCATGAAACTTCTAATTTTCTCTTCAAAAGGCGGTCTTTTCTTCTTTGTGTTTTTGTTGTTAGTCATGCTCCAGCTATTTGGTGTCGTCAGTGGTGGAGGTGGATCCCCAGGTCGTGAAATATGCCGTTTTCTTCCTATTTTATTTTTGGTTCAACAGATGATTGATATATTGGATCATTATGTACCAATCGACGTTTACTGCTCGCTTCAAGTTGATGCTGTGTTGGACTTGGAACTTCTTGCGAAAACTCTTAATAGTGTATTTCCAAATTTACCTCCCGCTAACCAATTTCAAAGTACGACTTTTAAATAGAAATTTATTCATACTAACTTTTAATCTATTAATTGGAATTAAAAAGTAGGTAGTTTTTGATTATAATAACTTATTATTGGAATTAGTAACTGAACCAATTAATCAATCAAAATTATATCAATACATTGCTCAATCGACTCATTATATACAACTTCGGGCTCAAAACGTCCTACGACGCTGTCAAATGCCTTTTTCATGTCGCCGCACTTCTAATCGTTTAGATCTGGTGCAAAATTTCTCATTTCCATTTCTTTGTGGTTCAAATATGTCGTAACTGTTTTCGAAATAGACTGATTTTAACGTTTAACGAATTTGTTTCGTACCTCGTATATTTGACCACTACTTGGCGTATTTTTTTGTGTATCTTAAATTATTTATATTTGGTGAATCATTATTTGAACAAAATTAACCGTACAGCTTTCACTGGAGTGAGTAAATAAAAAGTTGTAGCACTTATACAAATTCAAATATACGAAAGAAAGATCAAGTTATTATATAAATTATTCAAGGATTTCCCGACGTCTTGAAAGGACTGTATTGCTGTGAATACCCAACTTTTAACTAGCTTTCAAATTGGTACTAAAATTATTTAATATACAAAAAAAATATACTGTAATAGTTGTTGACGTGAATCGGAAATTCAATCATTTTCTTCGAATCGATATAAAATTAAATCAGCTGATTATATCTCAATTAAAATTAGATGATTGATGATAGTTACCGTTTCATTAATAAAAATGTTCGATATTTTTAGTCGTGGATCTAATTTTGATTTATAAGAAATATTTTGCATTCATTTCCGTGTTTAGTTCTACATTTTCAAAGTGATAATTTCATAATTAAAAAATTTGGAGAAAAATTGAGGAAATTAATAAAAAACAAAGCTTGTAAACGAAATTGCTTAATAGACTAAAGAAAAAAACGAGGAAGGATTAGATTTTACATCAGGAATTCCCAGATAAATAATAGGAATAATAGAAGGAATAAATGAAAACTTGAAAGTTCATATAGACAGAAGAAGATCGGAAGGATCCAGGATGAAGATTAGGGCAAAGCGAAGTTACAGTCTTAAGGCCGGGATACACCACTACGAACTAACTCCGGTCCGTTTTTCCTCCAAAGAACGGATCGGAAGGAGTAAGCACGTATGTCCTATAAGCTTCTAGCCACTCTCGCCCAAGATGAAGAAAACCAGAGACATTTAATGAAGAAAGAACAGAGGAAAACGCAGTTTTTGGATACATCCTTAGTATCGTCCTGATTTATTACAGATTTACTATATAATTCCTGTTCAATCAAATTGTTTGTCTCCTTTTTGAATTAATGTGTTTATGCCTTAACTTTGTATGCAATAAGTAAGGATGATATTTCGATCTGTGGTGTACTTTTGACATTTAATTTCCTCGCAACTTTTTTCCAGATCATGTTTTTGTAATCGGCGTTTTGGTACTGCTCGTTTGTCCGATCTTACAGTACCGGATACTTTCCCACTTTTCGAAAATCTCTCTTGTTTCTAT